>NC_059276.1:4478910-4538910 GCF_017591435.1 Portunus trituberculatus
AATAAAACGGGGGAGAAAAAGGAAGAGACTATTGAAATGCTAGAAAAAGGAAGGAAGGAAGGAAGGAAGGAAGGAAGGAAAGAGAGGAAGATAAAAAAGAAAATAGTTAAATGTAGTTAAATGTAAGAAAATTAAGAAAATAGAAGAGGAAAAGGAAAACAAAGAAATTAAATAAGAATAAAATAGATAAATAAATAAATAAATAAATGAAATGCAAACCTCATAGCATTTTTTTATTCCTCTCTCTCTCTCTCTCTCTCTCTCTCTCTCTCTCTCTCTCTCTCTCTCTCTAGATGATGAAGTCTCCAGCCACTAAGTCATAAGGCTCATAATCGCACAGTTCAACAAGGCTTACTCTCCCTTGTGTTAAAGAAAGTTATGATATTCTCTCTCTCTCTCTCTCTCTCTCTCTCTCTCTCTCTCTCTCTCTCTCTCTCTCCCTGGTTGGCTGATTTTGCAGTCTGTCTGTCTGTCGCTCTCTCTCTCTCTCTCTCTCTCTCTCTCTCTCTCTCTCTCGTCTCTTTAGTTTATTTTTTCGTGCTAATTTCTTCTGTTCGTGTTTTTACGGGTACTCTCTCTCTCTCTCTCTCTCTCTCTCTCTCTCTCTCTCTCTCTCTCTTGGCGCTTCGTTCACTTCACATCAAAGCGGCGAAAGAGAGAGAGAGAGAGAGAGAGAGAGAGAGAGAGAGAGAGAAGGATGCGAAGGAAGAAAAGAGGAGTGTGTCGACAGTACTTTTCTCTCTCTCTCTCTCTCTCTCTCTCTCTCTCTCTCTCTCTCTCTCTCTCTCACACACATTCTAACACTTCTTTTCTCTCACAATTTCTTGTCTCATTGTCATCCTTACCCTCAATACCCACCCCATCTCTCTCTCTCTCTCTCTCTCTCTCTCTCTCTCTCTCTCTCTCTCTCTCTCTCTCTGGCAGCGGTAAAACACAACATCTAGGTTACATGTTTTGGCCACGTACTATATTAAATGCCTTTCTTTTAGTGTCTGTCTGTCTGTTTGTCTGTCTGTCTATCTGTCTGGCTGTCTGGCTGTCTGTTTGTCCGTCTGTCTGCCTGGCTGGCTGTCTGTTTGTCTGTTTGTGTGTCTGTGTGTGTCTGTCTGTCTGTCTGTCTGTCTGTCTGGCTGGCTGGCTGGCTGTCTGTGTGTCTGTGTGTCTGTCTGTGTGTGTCTGTCTGTCTGTCTGTCTGTCTGTCTGGCTGGCTGGCTGGCTGGCTGGCTGGCTGGCTGTCTGTCTGTCTGGTTGTCTGGGTGGATGGGTAGATAGATTGATGAATGAATGGCTGACTGACTATCTCTCACTCTGTTGCTTTGAGAGAGAGAGAGAGAGAGAGAGAGAGAGAGAGAGAGAGAGAGAGAGAGAGAGAGAGAGAGAGAGAGAGAGAGGGGGGGGAATATGGAGGGAAATTCAGATGGAACTTGGACGGAAAAGGGAAGGAGGGAGAGAGAGAGAGAGAGAGAGAGAGAGAGAGAGAGAGAGAGAGAGAGAGAGAGAGAGAGAGAAAGTCAACCTACAAACACTATATAAATGACACATGTCTATTTCCTTCTGTCATTTTCACGCATGAATTTGTGTAACCTCTCCTTTTTTTTCGCTATAGGATCTTCAAACCTCAAATATTCACCCACCACATCATCTCTACCTTCTCCCTCACTCCTATTGTGGTCCTGTGTACAAGGTAATGTATATTTTAACCCCTTCAGCACCAAGACGCATTTCTATATTCATTCTGCTTACTATTTGATGATTTTATACAGCTTCAGAAACTTATGTAGGGTATCAGAATAGTGAAGACTGTGGCCATTAATCTTCTGACCACTATAGATCCTTCCTAATGTCAATAAAATGGTCTAATCGCACACAAATCTCAAGATAGAAATGTGTCCTAGTACTGAAGAAGTTAACCGCTATATCAGACACTTATGTAGGGGATCAGAATAGTGAAGACTGTGGCCATTAATCTTCTGACCACCATAGATCCTTCGTAATGTCAATAAAATGGTCTAATCGTTCACAAATCTCAAGATAAAAATGTGTCCTAGTACTGAAGGAGTTAACCGCTATATCAGACACTTGTGTAGGGGATTAAATTGTGAAGACTGTGGCCATTAATCTTCTGACCACTATAGATCCTTCGTAATGTCAATAAAATGGTCTAATCGCACACAAATCTCAAGATAGAAATGTGTCCTAGTACTGAAGAAGTTAACCACTATATCAGAAACTTGTGTAAGGGATTAAATTGTGAAGACTGTGGCCATTAATCTTCTGACCACCATAGATCCTTCCTAATGTCAATAAAAGGGTCTAATCGTTCACAAATCTCAAGATAAAAATGTGTCTTAGTACTGAAGGAGTTAACCACTATATCAGACACTTGTGTAAGGGATTAAATTGTGAAGACTGTGGCCATTAATCTTTTGACCACTGTAGATCCTTCGTAATGTCAATAAAAGGGTCTAATCGTTCACAAATCTCAAGATAAAAATGTGTCCTAGTACTGAAGGAGTTAACCACTATATCAGACACTTATGTAAGGGATCAGAATAGTGAAGACTGTGGCCATTAATCTTCTGACCACTGTAGATCCTTCCTAATGTCAATAAAATGGTCTAATCGTACACAAATCTCAAGATAAAAATGTGTCCTAGTACTGAAGGAGTTAACCTTAACATTATGCGCTACAGTACATTGCAGATATATAATGTAAAGAAGTTTTTGTGTTACTCCTTCCTTATATCTGTCAACTTTATCTATAAATCTATCCAACCTAAGCCACACACATACACTCTCTCTCCCTCTCCCTCTCTTACTTTCTTCTTTTTTTTCCGTGGTTAACATAATGGGTTTGCTCTTTTAGCCTGTTAGTGTCTGTCTGTGTGTATGTAGGACGCAAAATTTACATGTACGCTTAAGAATATAAAAACAAGTAAATAAATGGATGTCTCTTTCAGGAATTGTAATATAGATAGTTTTGCTGAGAGAGAGAGAGAGAGAGAGAGAGAGAGAGAGAGAGAGAGAGAGAGAGAGAGAGAGAGAGAGAGAGAGAGAGAGTAAACTTATCTATTTCAAAACCCATAATAAAAATACTTAAAATACTTTGGCTACTTGCGCACACACACACACACACACACACACACACACACACACACACACACACACACACACACACACACATAAATTCAGTGACATACAGATAATTGAGTAAAGAATAGCTTCCCACACAATAATGGTGAGAGAGAGAGAGAGAGAGAGAGAGAGAGAGAGAGAGAGAGAGAGAGAGAGAGAGAGAGAGAGAGAATGAAAATGAAAGAGACAAAGAGAATGTGAAGTAGATGGTATAGCTGACACACACACACACACACACACACACACACACACACACACACACACACACACACACACACACACACACACACAATGACACAACTCAACCCTACTCACTCACACCCTTAAAAATAGTATAAATAATAAAGTCTCCCCATTCGTTAATAGTAAGACAATCATATTCTCCCATTATTCTCCCCTGTGGAACGATATATGAGTTCTAAGACCCTTTCTCCTTCCCCCTGTCACTCCCCTGCTCTCCTACCCTTCCCCCTGTCTCCCCCGTGTCTCTGTCTCCCCCTAGTCCCTGTCTCTCTCCATCCGTCCACTGCAAGAGACAGCGATGGTTGAAAACAAAAGCACAGTGAATCTCCTTCTGTCTCACCGAGGTCATAAACAAAACACTAGCGATTAATGGGGTCTTCTGTGTGTGTGTGTGTGTGTGTGTGTGTGTGTGTGTGTGTGTGTGTGTGTGTGTGTGTGTGTGTGTGTGTGTGATGGACCGTCGTCTCAGGTTGCCTCGTTGCGTAAGGCTTTAGTACACTCTCTCATAAATTATTGTACGTATCTTTGGTTCGTTTCTCGTGTGGGTAAATGTGTTACTATTAAGTGGTCATGTTTATTTTCAGATACATGTGCAGATAGGCGGATAGACGGATGGATAGATAAACAGACAGACAGATAGATAGACATATAAATAAAGGCAAACATATCAAATAAACCAATATATAAACACAAAGCACATGATTAGAATAAAGATAACAAAGAGAGAGAGAGAGAGAGAGAGAGAGAGAGAGAGAGAGAGAGAGAGAGAGAGAGAGAGAGAGAGAGAGAGAGAGAGAGAGAGAGAGAGAGAGAGCATAGCGTCATGAAAACTTTGTTAGTTCCAAGTTACTAAATAAAGCTTTATACATAAGACATCCTCCCTTCTCCCTAACCCCTTCCTCTCTTCCTCCCCCCACCACCGAGAGAAACACACTTGGCAGGGTCTGACTGGCAGGGGAGGGGGCGGAGAGTGAGTACAGCCCCCTTTGGTACCTCTCCCCTACCTAACCTGCCTCTCTCTCCCTTTTAAAACACCCCTTTCACCATAGACTCATCCCCTTCCCCCTCCCCCCTTACCCCCCTTCCCATTAAGGTTGTGGTGGTGGTGGTATGATGCGTTATTGGTGACGTATGGTGAATAATGGTATTTTGTATAGTTTGAGTTAAATTGTATTACTATATTCATTATTTAGGGCACCACAACCCGTCACTCTTCCTCCTCTGCCACCTCCTCCTCCTCCTCGTCCTCCTCCTCCTCCTCCTCCTCCTCCTCCTCCTCCTCCTCCTCCTCCTCCTCCTCCTCCTCTTCATCTTCAGTCATCTTACGGTGTGGTCTTTCTTTCCTCTGTTTCATCTCTCTTAAATTTATCAACCTCCTCCTCCTCCTCCTCCTCCTCCTCCTTTTCCGCCTCCATCTCTTCCTTCTCCTCCTCCTCCTCGTCTTCATTCTCCTCTTAACTCCTCTTCTTTTACTATTTATCTCTTCCTCGTTTTGTTATGCTCTCTTTCTCTTTTTGCTTCTCTTCTCTTCCCTTTTTTTCTCTTCTCATGTTCCTCTTCATCATCTTATCAGTCATAAATTTGCTCTCTCTCTCTCTCTCTCTCTCTCTCTCTCTCTCTCTCTCTCTCTCTGGGATGCATAAAAACATGATCAGATTTTGCATATTACCATGAGAGAGAGAGAGAGAGAGAGAGAGAGAGAGAGAGAGAGAGAGAGAGAGAGAGAGTCATTGAATACTGTATTATCAAATTTACGAAGCAGAAATGGCACGTGCTTCCTTCAAACTGCAAATAGATAAATGAATAAATAAATCAGACGAAATTAATGCAACACTGATCAATATTATAATGAATAACACACCGAGTCTCACTTTTGAAGCTTCACGAGACACCAGCAAGAATATAAACCGCTTCGTTGTTTCGACTCATTACAAGACTGTTTCAAAGGCCACAGAAATAGTTAGTCATGTTCATATAGCCATTTATCTCACTGAATATGCAACAGTAATTATGAATACACCCTTAACCCCTTCAGTACCATGACGCATTTCCATATTCATTCTGCTTACTATTTGGTGATTTTATACAGCTTCAGAAACTTATGTGGGGATTAAAATAGTGAAGATTATGGCCATTAATCTTCTGACCTCCATAGACTCTTCCTATTGTCAATAAAATGGTCTAATCGTACACAAATCTCAAGGTAAAAATGATTCCCAGTAGTAGAGGGGTTAAGTACATTTGTAATTCACAAGAACAATTTTCAAAGTCCATAGAAATTTCGTATTCATTTTTTTTTCTAAGGTTACAGATATGATTCGAGTTATCAAAGGTGTTTTCTTCTTGATTATGAAGAATTACTTAACTGAAAACGGTCTTAAAAATATCAATAACATTCTTCAGTATATTCTAAGTAAAGGCAACGCTTTTGACAATCCTAATAACTTTCTAAACATCTCACAACTCAATTTCACTCTCCATTCAAGAACGCTTTCCTTTCTCATCATTACTATTTTCTAAAGCCACAGGGACGATTAACCGGGTTCTCAAGACTGTCTCTCCTGTTACTCATACAAAAATGTAGTTAATCTTTCACTAAAACCTTAAAAATACACTTGACAACCCGCGTCACTTCAGCTAGAGCTCAGACTAGCGGAGATGCGCTGAAGCTGCTGAGACTTGTTCACGAGCCTGCTTCAGAACAGAGGCCAGCGGGAAGCCAACACCAACACAGCGAAGATTAATGATTGTTCTTTTCTGACAATTACCTTGAAATAAACAAACCTTCAGGGAAACAAACGTACACGGGGCTGAAAAATAGTGAAATGAAAAAACATATGAAATTAACATAAGAGCATGGAGTAAAGGAAGATACGAAGCGTTGTGACATGTTATCGTTTTCTTCTCTGGCAATTATACCTTGAAATAAACAAACCTTCAGGGAAATAAACTTACACGGGGCTGAAAAATAGTGAAACGATAAAAGATATATGAAATTAGCATAAGAACATGAAATAAAGCAAGATACGATACATTGGAACAAGTTATCGTTTTTTTTTTTTCCGCCAACCAAATCTCGCCTACCTAATCTATCTGGTTCGTATGTTTATCTCAGAACTTATTATTGAGTTTAATTTCAATCCGATGTAAATCTCGCCTTAAACACAAAGGTCCATACTGTGAAACACTTCCGCGATGCAACTTCACTATTTTCAAAGGCCTCTAGTTGAAGTGACACAGGTTTTTTAAGGATGTTTCTTGTAATTCTAGTGACATGTTAACAAGTTTTCTACATTATCAACAGGAAAAATACTCTTTACATCTCGGCTAATCGTGTCTGTGGTCTTTGAAAATGGTCGCGGTGAGAGAGGGAAGGGTTTCTGAATGACGCAAAACACTATTCATCACTGATACACACAATTTATCCTTATCTACATTCTTATTTCATTTAAGTATCTATTTTCACTTTATTTACTTCACAGTCCCAAGATGAAGAATATCACTATCGCACGTCATCATCACCACCACCATCACCACCACCGTCACCTCATTGTTACCATCCGTCAGTCTTTTTTTTTTTTTTTTTTTTTTTTTTATGTAAGAGGGAGAACTACCAAGGGCAAAAAAATGAATATTAGAAAATAAAAGGCCCACTTGAATTGTCGTCTCCATAACAGATTCAGAAGAGTCAAAATTCAGGGACAAATGTCACGACACCTCTCTCTTAAAAGAATATAATGAAGACCTGAAACAATTTGTATGGAATGAATTGTGACTGTGGAAATGTGGCCTATATAACGACTGATATTCTTTTTGCAGACTAGAATTTACACACTGAAATGTTTTACTGGACAGGCGAAACAGATCCTCCATGAGAGAGAGAGAGAGAGAGAGAGAGAGAGAGAGAGAGAGAGAGAGAGAGATTACGGAAAGATCTGTCACAGTTTACAGTTTTCCTTGAATCTCCTACTTTCACTTATCTGTGTAATGTTTTGGCGTCTCATGTCGGTAAAGAAGGAATAACAAAATAATATGAGTAAATTGAGGATAGAAATAGCTGAAATCTAGAGCCAGTGTTAACGAGAGTCAGTGTCCTCACAATAGGTACCTCGTCCACTCACTCATCCTTCTGTGATGTTCTCTCGTTTTGTACAATTAGCTTCTTGGCGTGGTGTTAGTTAGTTAGTTAGTTAGTTAATTCGTTAGTTCGTTAGTTGGTGCTGCGTGGATTACCGTGCGCTTGTGTGTTTTACGTATGTTTTTGTTAGTGACGCAAAATACATGAAACTTGCTTAGTAAAGACTCGTTAGATAGTTCGTTTCTGCAACATGGCCACAGGAACGGTTCCTGCCGTACGACATCGCAGTGCAGTGCCAGTGTGCTGTGAGCGGCACAGTGTCCTCTGCCTCCCCACATATCGCAAGGAATTGTTTTCTTCTCGTTCAGCACCATTTCATATTCTTGGCAATGTAGAAGCATTGGATGCGGTGACCAGGATTAACACATCATACACTAGCAAGAGTGCACGTACAGTACATCCCCTGACAGCCCCTTACCACTCTTTAATCTCCTGTATATACAGTAGTACTAGGCCGCTGGATGATTAATCACACACACACACACACACACACACACACACACACACCTAGTACTGTAGCCGGTAGCACGCTCGGCTCACAACCGAGAGGGTCATGGTTCGAGTTCCAAGCGAGGCAAGGCAAATGGGCAAGCCTCTTAATGTATAGCCTCTGTTCAACTAGCAGCAAGTAGGTACGGGATGTAACTGGAGGGGTTGTGGCCTCGCTTTCCCGGTGTGTGGAATGTGTTGTGGTCTCAGTCTTACCCGAAGATCAGTTTATGAGCTCTGAGCTCGCTCCGTAATGGGGAAGACTGGCTGGGTGACCAGCAGACGACCGTGGTGAATCACACACACACACACACACACACACACACACACACACACACACACACACACACACACACACACCACCACCACCACCACAGACCACAGAATCCTTGGTGGTAGCCGCGGCAGCTCCATCGAGCCAAGGCAAGGCAGGCCACGGTCCTCAGCCAGCTACATAACAACCTCAAGTCATTATTTCGTCCTATTTTCCAGAATTCTTAAGTGTTAAACGTTGTTTCCTAGACTCCAGGTGCAGGAGGAGGAGGAGAAGAACGAGCCGGAGAAGAAAGGGGAAGTCCGAGAGGGAGAGAAGAGGCGGGGGAGGTACACAGCAGACGACGAAAAAAAATATTTCGGACTAACATCATGATTTACTTTTCTTTGTTAGTGGAACTGACATTGTTTCGATACTAGATTTATTAGCAGAGAACTATAACAAGCTATAATCTATAACAAAATCCAAACTAGCTGTGTTTTGTTTCTCAAAGAAACAACGGTTTCGTCATTTTATCTACATTTTAATTATTTTCATCCGAACGCCTAGGATTGTTTAGTATTCATTTCAAGACTTTAAAAATATGATGAATATATTTCCAGTAACAGTATCCAATATGATCTAGTCTAACAATGCGTATTTTCAATGTTAATGTACGTAAGTGGTTAGAGTTAAAAATTTAGTTTCTTTATACGACAACAAATTCAGGTTTTCATTATTTCTCTTAAATGTAAATATTTTTAATACTCAGAAAATGGAAAAGAATCTAGTCTGGCTGCATTTTCATTCTCGACATTATAATGTTTTTGTGGCCCCGTTCATAAGATATAACGAGTGTTCCGTGGATATTTTGTTGCCGTTACAGGGTTCGGTAAACTTTTTATATTTTGTGCATTAGTTTAAAAGTATATTAAGTCAGAAAATGTAGTGCATTCCAGTGTGGGTGATTTCTTTCTTTTCGTGATTTTCAAAATGGTTAGGTTACGTAAATATAGCTACATACCGATATGGACTCCCCTTCCTCCTTCCCTCCCTGCCTGTACATCAATACGTACCGAAACTGTAGGCTGTTACCAGTCTTAGACGTAAAATAAAACCTGATTTAGCCTACTGAATAGATAATAAAGCCATAGCATGCCTCAAATAAGGCTTAAAGTAAATAAGGTGCAGACCCATTCAGAGTGCCCGCCACCACCACCGCCACCAGGGCAGACGATACCTTTTCTCCCGCCTCCCAGCGTCCCTTCGTCAACATTTTCATCAATTCACATTGTTCCGGCAATTTCATGATCTTATACCGACTTTGAAGAGTAGACGTAGTATCAGGAGAAGGAAGAAGTGAGGAATAGAAGAGAAGGAAGATGAAAGGAATGAAGGGGAAAAATGGGTGGATTGTTGTTGTAATGTATATGTAGTAGGAAGAGGAGGAATAAAGGAGAAAAAGGATGAAGAAAAGAGGAATAAGAGGCAAGAGGACTGTGTGGTAATGGTAGTAGCACCAGAAAGAGGGAATGAGCAATGAAGGACAGTAATCAAACAACTTTGTGGCTCTTTTCTGATCGACGGGGTGTGAGGAGGAGGGTAAGAGCAGGTTAAGGTTAGTTGTGAGGTGGTTTATATGTTTGGTGCTACTTTGGCTTATCTACAAGGAAAAAATATCTACAACGTACGAATTTTTACTTTGACTTGATATCTACAAGGAAAGAATATCTACAACGTAAGAATTTTATTTGGAACTCATAAAATAAGGAACATCGATGTATGTACTTGAAATATTAAACAATTTTATTTAGTTTAAGTTTTGTCAATAAACAACATGCACCGCTGCTAGAATGTCTGCACAGTATACCATTTCATTTGAAAATTTACTAAGTAAATCACAATATTATACATTATAATAACCCTAAATTTATTGAAACTAAAATAAATAGAGAAATGTTTAATTCAATTGAAACAGTACAAAAATCTAAAATGTCTAAAATGTTTATTAAAAATTGTCTAACGCTAAACAGCTCGTACATCGGATAAAAATGCTAAATATAAGTCAGGAGCTTCTTTTCTCATCCTCCGCCAGCAGCAGTAATCTAGGTGGGGTTGAAGTGTTCTTTGATTGCAAGCCTCTCATTTTTGTCGATATACGAATCTTCGCGTCAAGCCATGATCTTTCAATTCCTTGTGTATGTGCTCCGGTGTTGGGATTGACGAAATTTTGCTGATGATTTACGGAAAAATGACGAAGATTGAGTTGGTTTAACTATAGCGTAAGCTCTCCATTCGTCGGAATAGATTACTGAGCCTTCAGCGACTGTTGATGTGCAATATAAGGTGTAGATCGCATAGCAAAGTAGATTCATGAGATGTAGATTGCATTGTAAGTGTAGATATCATACCAAAGTAGATTCATGATACGTAGATAAACAAGCCATAGTAGTACCATATGTTTATGTAGTCAGGCACACACACACACACACACACACACACACACACACACACACACACACACACACACACACACACACACAATTACAGGGCAAATGCATCATTATTTAGGGTTTCAGTGCCTTTTTCTTAACATTTACCGTGAAAATGTAAAGCCTTACCTATATAAAGTGAGCGGAGTACCTACCGATTTCATTCCAGACTTTCGTGTTTTTATGTATTTGTTTTTCAACGCATCTTCTTATAAAGTAAAATAACGCGATTTTTGTTTGCCTCGCTTTTTTGTCACTCTCCCACTTTTCAAATGGAACAAGACTCACAAGAGTGTTAGAAAATTCAATTAATTTTGTCTCCATTGCACGGCGTGAGGAAATGAAATGTTTAAATCTTACGGTTGTTCATCAGATGAGTGCATGACTGGTGAATAACTGTGTGTGTGTGTGTGTGTGTGTGTGTGTGTGTGTGTGTGTGTGTGTGTGTGTGTGTGTGTGTGTGTTTCCTCATCTTCCTTTACCCACATCACTGTCAAGCACTGAAAAAGGACCGTCACATTGACTTATCATTCTCTGCTCTCCGTGATGTATTACCCTCAGTAGCTCCTCCGCTGATCACGTGACACACAAGATGCATTCCTGTATGCTTCATAAACCTTCACCGCTCAATGAAACATGTATGTAGGTTATTGGTTATTTCCACTGCGCTCTCTCTCTCTCTCTCTCTCTCTCTCTCTCTCTCTCTCTCTCTCTCTCTCTCAGCATGACATCATCCTGGGAGTGAGAGAAGGGGAGACAAAGAACAAGATAGAAAGGAAAGAAAAGAAAGAAAGAAAAGAAGACAGAGGGAAGAGGGTGCAAGGGAAGCGTGAAGGGAGAAGAAAAGAAAATGGAGGGAGAAAAGGAGGCAGTGAAGGAGGAAGTGGAGAGAAATGTCTCGGTTATTTATTGTTATTAATGAAGTTGCTGTCTAGGCAGTCTGGTTTGGGAGACAAGATGACCAACTCACTGACTGACTGGTAAATACGGCCTGCCTCTCTCTCTCTCTCTCTCTCTCTCTCTCTCTCTCTCTCTCAGCCGGATTCTCGACTGTTTCTCCGGTTCATACTGTAAAAATCTGGTTAATCTTTCACTAGAACAATAAAAAGCACTATTTAACTCAGCTTTAGGTTACAAGTTGCTAATTAAACATTCACAGTCTTGTAATTCTATTGAACTCGTGGTTTAAGGCAGCAATCTATAACATAACTTCCTTGTTTTGAAACGGTAATGTTCTCTCACTATTTTCAAAGGCCACGGAGCTCGCATTCTATTTTTTTTTTTTTTGTTCCATTAACGAAAATACATACAATGACATATATAAGTAGAAATAAAACATCTACATTCCTTTGCAATAGCGTATAGTCCAGTAATTTTGAGACAATCGTTTATTTCTTTGCAAAATGTTTAGTTCTTTTTCCGTGATGTAGTTGATGTGAAGCTCGGCAGTAAAATTAAAATGAAATGTAACCTCAACTAGTTCAGATGAAAACGGTAGTGCATTTCCAACATCATATACTACCTACTGCAGAATTTCCCTTTAATTTCATTATTACAAAATTATGTTTACTCAATTTACATATTACAATTCCTAACCATTATGTAGGAGAGACAACAACAACAACAACAATAAAAAGCCTGGAAAAAAGGCCCATTGAAGATATAGCAAGTCCCAAGAGAAGAATCTAAAGGGACTATCCAAAAAACTATATCTTGAAACCTAATACACGACAAACATTTATACACACAGACACGTCTCAGTATTCTTACCAAGGCAAGATGAATGGAGGGGCGTGTAGATTATACAGTTGGTCCTCACACAGCGTTTTTCACACAAGAACTCCACCTCAGCGATAACCAAGGATTCTATTGAAGTTCCTTGGCGGTAATTAATAACTATGAACACACACCACGTTTTCTGCCGCACTCACAAAACTGAGCTTCTCACAACACTCCGCCTCGATTCTTATTACTCTTTCTCTCTATCTCAATCTCTACCTCACCGTCTCACCGCCTGTCTCGTCTCCCATGCACACTGCGAGTAAGCACTGAGAGATGAGCACTTGTGGGAGGCTGCCCCGTGTTCTCTTTACCTAGCAGACACATAGCGAGGCGGTAGTTTCGCACTAAGGATTATTTTCACCCTCGTGGCGGAAGCGAGCTAAGACTGGCTACCCGGGCCTCCGCCAGACACACACACCCGCACTGCGCTCGTCCACCAGGCACTGTGTCGCCATGCCAAGCTTCCCTGCCCCTGCCCCGAGGCCCACGCCCCTACCAATCCTCCCTTCTTGCCCTATCCTGTCTCCCCTGCTCCCGCACCTGCCCCAAGCTTCACGCCCGCGCCACCCTCACTTCCCCGCCTCATGTCTCTAGTGTACTCTGCTCGGTTTGCTGAACCAGCCTCTATTCAGGTCATCAGGGTTTTCAAAGAGGTTTTCATGATTCAAAGGATAGTTCTGTGAGAGTTTTGCACGATGTATTGAAAGAACAGTCATGAAAACACGACTTACGATGTGGTGATTCAAAATGTTTCTTAATGAGAGTCATAATCCCATCCTAAAATCACACGCTTTCGTATTCCCAAACACTCACACGTCTAAACTCGAGACTCTAAAGGATTCAATTGGGTGATTCTGTGATTGTACTCATTGTTTCCTAAGGATTCCGCTTCATTAGTGGCAAAAATTTATATGAGACCAATTGATCATTGGTGTTGGATAATAGTGATGAGAGGACAAAGCGGTAAAGTGCAGTAGATTATTCCGTGACATGTATCTCAATTATCATCTCTCAGGTTACGTCCCACTGACTCACTAATTGCAGGATTCCATAATACTATCTAATCGTATCTAGTGTATTAAACTTTCACGCACTACTACTCGGTGGGAAACATCTGGATCCTCAACATGGTCTAAATAAAGCTTAAGATTCACGAGAGATGCCGGGAATGTTAAGAATAAATCAAGTTCCCATGACATGCTCAGAACAAGACCCAGACTCATTAACCATTGCCATTTGCCGCGTCAGGAGTGAGATGTCTGTCACGGGGAGGAGCGGCTGTACCCATTCCTGCCAAGGGTGTTCAGGTCATAACTCATCTATTTCTTCTTTGCTTTGTTTACTTCGTCAGAGCAAAAAAACAAGTCACATCAAGCTATTTATTTATCTTTTTTTTTTTTTTTACTTTTTCCTTAATATGAACCAGAAATCAAGGCACGTCAGTGATTTTTTTTTCTTTGCTTTGTTTCCTTCGTCAGAGAATGAACCAAACAAAAGTTTACATCAAAACTTTTTATTGTAACTCTTCTTCCTTAAAGTATGAACCATATGAACCGTAAGTCAAGACAGGGCATTATTTTCACTTTTTTTTTTACAGATTGAACGAGTAATTCTCTTATTACATCTTCCATAAACCAATATTCAGAGTTCAATACCATGTCACCTTTCATTCATATTACTTCTGGAAATGCAAATCCTTTCCTTACATTATCCAAGAGCTTCACTCCATTCCCTTCTCACTTCAAAACAAGCTAGACTCACTTGTCATTCACAGGGATACTGAAAAACGATATCCCAGTACCAAATGAATTTACTGATCTAAAAATTACAGGTAAATTTGTCATACAGGTAAATTCACTGAATAAGTTTGTAGCACTTCAAAATATACATATCACTGACTTAATTAAGATATGGTTTGTCAAGGTACTATGTAGAAAACCTAAAAAAAAATAATCCCCAATTTTCAGACATTTCAGTATTGAAGAATCAAATAGTACAAAAATAGGATACTTTATAGACCAAATTCATATAACATGCATATACAAAATCCTTAACCAACAACTAAGGATTAGTGAAATATTAAACGTCTATGTCACTCAGTATGAAGCAACGTGGAAGCGTGAAGCACTCCTTACTTAACACCAATAAATCAGGTGAAAGGCTACATCACCTGTCAAGAGGAGCTTAAGGCATGCACAACCCACAATCCACCAGTCATGGCTTCAAGAATGGTCTTGGGTCTTCGTTTTGGCATGAGCAATGATTGATTCATAGCAAGTGAAGTGAAGTGAACCTTTACTTTGTCATCAGGTGTAAACAAATGAAAGACAACCCAGAGGAATCTTGGTCCAAGGTTGAGTTTAATGGATAGGTGAAAGACATTCCTGCAGCCAACAGTCCCCCCTCTGTCACCTGCCAGTGACGGATACAGCGTCACTCGATGCACATGACAGACATCAAAGAAACAAAGTGCTACATTATTACTTTAAGTGAGATTAAACACATACAAGGAACACGTAAAGGTAACTCTTTACTTCTGCAGGAAAACTCCTCTTTATTTTATTATTACATGGAGAAAATGCTGTCAACAAAAGGCTGCATGCAGCAAACAAATCCTCCTCAACATGAGCAACCAATAGCTAGTGCTCATTTAAAATCAAACATGTTTGTACATTAACCATAGTATAGTTGGAGTTAAAAATATAATCTCATATCAATACATAAAACTGAATAATCTTAAATTTGAACATAACACAGGACAACATATGGCTAGATTCCAAGCAACCAACTGATGTTTAAAAGTACAAAGCTGCCTTAATTTAACAACCTTGAACATGAATATCAATGGGGAGCACTCACTGGAGGAGTGACGTGCTGGCCCCAGGGAGGCATCCTGCTGGGTCTGAGTCTACATGGAGGTGGGGGCCCAGAAATTCATTTCACGGAGGGCAGAAGGTTTTGGGTGCCTCCTCCTCTGGCCCATAACTTTGGGTGCCACAATGGCCCCTTCCTCCAGCTGCTTGGTGTTCACAGACACCTCCTCCTTCAGGGAGGACACAGCAGCACTAATACTGCCTTGGTTGTCCTGCAGCTGCTTGGTGCAGAAGTAGCTGTGAGCCGAGATCTTCCTTTGCGGTTCCATTGCCACGCCCACCACACACTTGCGGCCGAGAATCGGAGAGTTCTTGGGGGTGGTGAAGGGGCTGGTCACTGGGGACGTCGGCACGCTGTGGCTTGGGGTGGTGGCCAAGGACAGTGACTGGACCTTCTCGAGGAGTGTGTTGTTCTGGTTTGCAATGCAGTCCAGGCTCGTGGTGGTGGAGAGCTCTTTGGATGCTGGAGCAGCTGTGGGGCCGAGGGATTCGGTGTTGGTCTTTGGGGAATCTGGAGGTTCTACCTTCACTATAAATTTGGGTTCTGGGGGAAAGAATGTGTATCAGGCTTTGTGTACCTGCTGGCTATCAAGGACATAGTGCGAGGACTAACCAATAATGATGGATAAATGTTAAAACTGAAGAAAAACAGAACAGTCTGGGAAGAATAGGCAAACTAACTCGAGCTTATGACGTGAATGAAATAAGCAAAAGAAAATTTAGAAAAGAACTGCATAAATAGATTTGAAGTCACATGCTGACAAGGCAGCTGACAGCAGACACAAGGTTATTAATGCACTTTTGTACTGACAAGTTCACATAAAATTCAGAACAAGAAGATAATTACTAGTCACTAAAAAACATGCAATATATTTACTAGTCACAAAAAACATGCAGTATATTACAAATAAAATGTTGAAATCAGAATAAAGTAACAAATTAGAAGGAGCACATACAGGATAAATGGCAGCCAAACAACATTAATAATGGCTGCTACCGTGCAAAACCAGGGTAGAAACACCCCAGACTGCCATGTCAACACACTATTGCCACTAACGAAACACCACCCACAGTACTGATAAAAATCAAACATGAACACTACACAACAAGCACTGACCCACGATGCTAAACTACACCAAAACACTAACCAAAATACACATAAATTCTAACCTACACATATGCATAGACCACAATACAGCAACAAGAGCACTATTTTTGTTAACTTCATTGGAGAATATGCCGTCTCCTTGGTTCTATAAGGTTTTCGTAGAGTAATAAGGAAGAGGAATGCTTGGGTGAGAGACTTCAAATCATTCATAGTGGTCTGAAGAAGTGGGAATCCAGTAACAGTTTGCTATCAACAATTAGAAGACAGGAAGGAGAACTTATAAAGGTTGATTATAGAAGCAAGGAAAGATGTGCAAGGATGTGTGACAAGAGGAAAGATAATGGATAGCTTTTGTTAACAGAAAACTACAAAGATTGGCTACGTATGCATTCTAGAAGGTGTGTGAAGGGGATACATTAAAAAAGTAAATATGATAGTGCTGAAGATGGAAGAATTAAAAATAAAAAGGTTTGGTTTTGAGTCTGAGGTGTATGACAAGAGGAAAGAAGTAATGAAAATATCAGAATATGGCAAGTAAAATTAATGAATATAAAAGTATAAAGTAAAAATGATGGAGGATAAATTTTTGAAGACATGAGGGAGACTTATGAAGGCTATTTATAAAATCTAAAGTATGTGACAAAATAAAGATACATGAAAGAAAAGAAAAGAAATAGTAATATTAAAACTGACAAATATTCTCACTAGAAAAATATATCAATAAAAAATCTAGACGTTACATCTAAAAATCTATAAAATTATTTGCCTTACAAATCAAATAACCATGAAATTTACTGGAATATGCTGTGAAGTTTTTGGAAAGGTCTTGCACACTAGCAAAGAGAAATGGATGAACACACCACCTTAAAAAAAATAGGTAATAAAACAGCAATCAAAATACCCACATCAATACAATACACAAATCCCAGCTTTTCAATACACGACAAATAAAACAGCAATCAAAATACCCACATCAATACAATACATAAATCCCACCTTTTCAATACACGACATTAAAGAAGAGGGAAGGAGAAATAGGAGGGAAGGAGAAACAGGAGAGCAATCATAGTCAAAAAAATCTCCCATTAATACCCAATACTGAGAGAGAGAGAGAGAGAGAGAGAGAGAGAGAGAGAGAGAGAGAGAGAGAGAGAGAGAGAGAGAGAGAGAGAGAGAGAGAAACTTTTTATTTTCCTGCATAGTTAACATGGAAGCCACGGGTAAGAGCACAAATTACTCACACCATCAAAGCCTAGACCACCATAAGCAGATTGTCTTGGGCCAAAAAGCAGGAAGCAAGCAGAGAAAACACCAATATCACCAGGCAACTTAAAAAAGGTGAAAAATGGTGAGGTATTTTAGAACTCCAGGGACCTTAGCAGAAAATATAAAACAGGGACCTTAGCAGAAAATATAAAAATAGATAGTCCCTAAAAATAGAGGGAAACAATTAAAAAATAAGTCATACTAGATCTTTCAGTAAAGGCCAGAATCAGAAAAACAGAAAGCCTCAAAAAGAAAAGAAAAACAGAGGGAAAAATAAAAATGGAGGGAAAATAATGAAAAAAGGTATCATACTAGATCTTTCAGTTGAACAAGAACAGAAGCAGGAAACAAATCCTCAAAAAGAAGATACCCTAAAGAAAAACTAAAAAAACAGGGGGAAAAATAAAAATAAAGCAGGAAATAATGAAAAAATAAAGACATCATACTAGACCTTTCAGTAGATCAAGACCAGAAGCAGAAAAAAAAAAACAAGGCCTCACAAAAAGAAGATACCCTAAAAAAAAAGGAAAATAGAGGAAAAAATTGAATAAAAAAACAAGAACAAGACCAGAAGCAGAAAAACAAAACCTAAAAAGAAAAAAAATAATAAATAAATAAAAAACTTAAAAATGGGGAAAAAAAATTGGAAAAACAAGAACAAGGTCAGAAGCAGCAAGACAAAAACCTCAAAGATAAAATACTCTAAAAAAAAAAAAAAAAAAAAAAAAAAAAAATCTAAAAGCACAAAAAAAAGGGGGAAAAATAAAGACAACTCCAAGATCTGTAGAACGGCCGGGAGAGAGACAAGACAAGCAGAGACAAAGAACTGACCTCCTTTAATGTTCATAGGCAGCACCAGCAGAGGGTGGACGTCAGAGGTCTCTGCCTTGGTTTCTGGGGTGGTGAGAGGAGTGGTGGCAGGAGACGGTTCCACTGAGAACCCTCCCGGTCCGATGGAGATGGTGGTGGAGGTGGGAGTGGTGTCCGGGGAAAACTGCAGGGTGTCGTCTTTCACCTGCAGACACGTACACATGCACAAACATACATTAAGGTTGACGGCACATACATAAATGGCACTTAAATACTACCTAGTTAATTTCATGGAGGAATATTGACTAAGTTGCATGCATATTCAGATTTTTAGCCATGGTACAGTATAAGGTACAATTGCTTCACTATCCAACTCTCACTCGTGTATCTGTGGAGTGAGGGAGAGGTCAAGGAAGGTCAAAGGGAGGTCAAGGGATGTTTGCTAGTAAGGTCAAAGAATAAATAAAAGGTTATCCACCAAAATCAGGGTGAAATGTATTTAATTTAAGTCATCATCATGGAGATTGTTATATTTTGTTATATTTTGCTTGATTTCTAATGGGTAATTATAAAAATCTCTCTATCAATGTATTATACAGTAAGATCTAGGAAATGCTTCAATCTAAACGTTAACTATGAAAGGTTATATTTTGCTTCACTCTTCATGGCTTCACTCTTCATGGATAACTATATAAAATCTTTCTCTATCAATAATGCTACCTAATAAAATTTAGAAAGTTGCTTAATCTAAAGGTTAACCATGAACATCTACAGTAAAATCGAGAAATAGTCAAACTAAACAGCAACTATAAAACCTTCCTCCATTATCAAGGTTGTCTAGATTAAGAAAGTTATCAAATCTAAGCTTCATAATGGGGAATAATACATCTTACTCTATCCTAATTAAAACTTACTGAATCTCTACTACCCCATTCTAGCAAATAATAATTTCAATTTAAAATACTTCACTGGATCCTAATTTTTGTTCATCAGAATTTGACGGATATGGATAACTGAAAGGACTCAACTGAAATGATAATAGAAAGAGCTTGTTATATTAAAAGGTTACGTACTGATAACTGAATGGACTTAACTGAAATGATAATAGAAAGGGCTTGTTACATTAAAAGGTTATGTACTGATAACTGAAAAGACTTAACTGAAATGATAATAGAAAGGCCTTGTTATATTAAAAGGTTATGTACTGATAACTGAAAAGACTTAACTGAAATGATAATAGAAAGGCCTTGTTATATTAAAAGGTTATGTAATGTTAACTGAAAGAAATTAATTAGTAGTATTAAATATGTTATACAGATCTAATTTTTGTTCATCAGAATTTGGCGGATAAGGATGACTGAAAAGACTTAACAGAAATGACAACAGAAAGGGCTTGTTATATTAAAAGGTTATGTACTGATCACTGAAAGAAATTAATAAGTATGTAGTAAAATATGTTATACCTAAACTCAAAACCTTAAATAAACCCATAAAAATGTTTCAAACTGGCATTTCACAGCGATATAAATGTTCATTACTAGATTTTGACTAAAAAGGAAAAAAAAAAACATTAAAATTCCAACAGTAAAAAAAAAAAAAAATCATGTCAGAACTCCAGATGCCTTGGTAACTGAAAGGAACAAAAGCAACACTAATCTACAATGCAAGGTAATCACACACAGATAAGCTACAGTTCCATAATGCGCACAGGATGACAAGCAACAATCTTATCTACTCAACGTACCCACACTGGCATACAAGTCAACCTCGTAAACAGGCACAAAGTTCACACATTTCTTCGATAACAAAGGAAACATGCAAACAATATATAAAAGAATGTGGTGCGTTTCACTGTTTGATCTGCTGCAGTCTCTGACGAGACAGCCAGACGTTACCCTACAGAACGAGCTCAGAGCTCATTATTTCCGATCTTCGGATAGGCCTGAGACCAGGCACACATCACACACCGGGACAACAAGGTCACAACTCCTCGATTTACATCCCGTACCTACTCACTGCTAGATGAACAGGGGCTACACGTGAAAGGAGACACACCCAAATGTGTGTGTGTGTGTGTGTGTGTGTGTGTGTGTGTGTGTGTGTGTGTGTGTGTGTGTGTGTGTGTGTGTGTGTGTGTGTGTGTGTGTGTGTGTGTGTGTGTGTGTCATTAAGCCACAAGGCAAGTAACTAAAACAACAACCAGCATAACCAGCATAACTATCAACTATAACACCACAATGGAAAAAAAAAAAAAAAAAAACACTAAACCAAAAATGACAATGGTAAACTATAAAAAGGCAAGGAAAAACACAAAACCAAAAACCCGCAACACACATTCTTTCAGACACACGAGGCCACACACCTCTACAGTCATGCCCCCATCTGGCTTCTGGGGGCTGCAGGCACGACCATAGCGGAGCCTCAGGAAGCCCCCATCATCTAGTGAAGGGGGTGATACAATGAAGTCGTCCACCTCATACCTGCATTGGGCGAGCCATTACAACGCTGCCTTGCCCTCACAAAGGCTGCCTCACTTACTGCCCCTTCAGGTAACAGCAGGGAGCAGTCACTATGTCTATCAATGGTTACTAACTAGGCTATATTGTGCCTGTGTTGATCATATATGCTTACTAATTGGTAGATTGATATGTTTTCTGCGTTTTCTGCAGTTATCTTGTTCATTAGTATTCAATGGCCTTTCCTGTGGCAATAATTCTGTAAGGCAGGAGTTATAATATTGTACGCTTTCTTATTGCTATTTGGAATTTATGTGCTCAAGTGTATACCTTCAGTATATTGTTCACTGGCATTTAATAGCCTTTCTTGTGGCAATACAGAGAAATAGTTTTATAAGGCAGCTTAGTAACTGTTGTAATACTGTATGCTTACTTATTGGTATTGAAAATTTAAGTGTTCGGATGCATGTTATCTTCAATATCTTGTTCATTAGCATTCAATAGCCTTTCTTGTGGCATACATAGGAATAATTATGTAAGGCAGCATAATCATATTACAGTAAGCTTACTTATTGTTATTCAAAATATAAGTGTTCAGATGTAGGTTATCTTTAATATCTTGTTCATTCTGTAAGGCAGCATAGTTATATTACTTATTGCTATTTAAAGTTACATTGCTCAAATTTTGCCGTATCTATCAGCATCATCATCAGTAACTATTCACACACTGTTTATGTTTAATTCTGCACAAGTCAGTCCATCAGAGGTCTATAATGTGTTGGCTCAAAGCACAACATAATGTACAAATGATTTCATTACAAAAGCAAGTCTGAGATGGAAGTATCCTAAAGTAGAAACAAGTAAAGCATCACTCTTAATTCAAAAAACATATGGACACATTTATAATCCTTATCTTGAATGCATTATGGAGGACACTTTCC
This sequence comes from Portunus trituberculatus, assembly GCF_017591435.1. Classification (NCBI taxonomy): domain Eukaryota; kingdom Metazoa; phylum Arthropoda; class Malacostraca; order Decapoda; family Portunidae; genus Portunus; species Portunus trituberculatus. Next base: position 4,500,897 of record NC_059276.1, read on the forward strand.
TTTAACATAGCTTGGAAACTAGCACAAGGCATCTCAAACTAGCACAAGGCATCTCAAGAGCATCATTCTAATTAATACATAAAAAAGTGCTTTATATATTCCTAGTTAATACTTAAAAAAAGGTGGTTTATTAGGAGTCAAGCTGATTTACTATGGAAACTATGAACAACTCAGTCAAGAGAGGCTTTACACAAGATTTGGCACTGTTTATATAGAAAATGTTGGTCTCCTGTATAAAGAAGTGCACTAATCAAGTTTTGGCAGTGTTGCTTTATGTATTAATGTAGCACAACCTTAGTCTCTGTGTGAACAATGAACAAATCAGTCAAGAGGTGCTTTACTCAGGTTTGGCACTGTTGCTTGTAAACCTCACGTGTATTTTGAGAACTGTCACATGCCCCAAAGCCTTCCCTTGCATTCCACACTGGGCACACATTCTCTTGACATAACCACAACCCTACAGTGAGTCGTGGATGTCTTTTCTTAATGCAGCCAGAGGTGGGAGAGGACCAATGATATCCTTCCTTGCACACTGAATCAAGACATCCTAGCATTCAAATCCATTGCCACACCTCAGCCTCTCTTACCCACAACACACTACCGAGATTAATCATTAGCATTCAAATCCATTACCACACCTCGGCCTCTCTTGCCCACAACACACTATCGAGATTAATCATTAGTTTATCATGCAATACTGTACATACACACATACACCAGCCACAACCACTACTGTGCATATCTCAGTTCGCATACAGTCACCACACAAGCATACTAGTTTAATGCAGGAGTGAGTTAGGTCCCTTAAACCAGAAATATATATTCAGCACTACAGATAAAGGCATAATATAGATTGCCAAAGATGAACTTTCCTAAATCCTAAACTAATGAACATATCCTAAACTAAAGGCAATGTTAGTAATATAATCTATCTTCTGCTTACAATAGACAAACTTATTCTTAAATCCTTTGTTCCTTTGTTCTCCCGCCCAGATTATTAAAAAAGACTATAGATAAGATAAGTCAAGATTGTCCACTAAAGATTACACAATAGAACTCCTTCATGCATTTTTCACTATTCATAACAAAAAAACTCCTTAAAATGTCCCTAGAATTATAAAACTTGAATGCTTATGACAAAAAATGCATAAATCAGAGTCCAATAAGATAAGAAGATGAAGAGGCTGTAATGAATGTATAGAGAAGACAGAAATTAAGAAGACACAGCTACACCATAAACACACTCAGACAAGCCTGAAAGAGACATAGGACCAGAAGAGGCTGTAATTGAATGTATAGAGAAGATAGAAATCAAGATAACACACCTACACCATAAGAAATATACTCAGATAAGCTTGAATGAGACATAGGACCAGATGAGTTTGTAATTGAATGTATAGAGAAAATATAAAAACAGATGCACCATGAGGAACACACTCGGATAAGCTTGAAGGAGACATAGGACTAGAGGAAGAGCTAAACACCAAGATAACACAGCCACAGCATAAGGAACACTCACAAGCTTCGATGAGACAATTGAAGACATGGTCAGAGTACAAAGGGAGACGGAAGAATGAAGAAGAATGAATAGTGATGCTAAACAGTCTGTGTGTATAAATTCTGGGGGAGACGAGCTGTCCAACCATAAGGAAAAGAAGGACATGAAGTGAGATTATAATTCCTCACAGCTTGATGAAGGGATGGTTATGAATAATTTAACTCCATTGCCTCTGATCTATTCACCTCAATCTTGTGTGGACACTAGTACAGGTTTCCCTTAGCACCAAGGCCTTACAGTAAAAATTTGAGGGATAAATACAATGAATAAAGCAGAAATACTAAGTGAATATACTCATCTATCCACCTAAGCATTATATCTACAGAAGTAAGTATATTCTAGAAAATATGAATGTTTGAGTTGTAGAAGTGGAAAGCAATGAAAATTATTAAAACCAGTATAACAAAATATAAATATGAATCATAAGACAATAAAAAATACATTTCTAGAATAAAAATGGTCACTTGAAGACGGGAATGCAAACCTATGAAGACAAATGACAAAAAAATGGATACTTACAGATACAGATACAAAAAAATCATACTTACAGACATACAGACAGTCCTTACCTCATTCCTTTCTTCATAATCCACTTGGGGATGCCATAAGCTCCACTTGGCACAACAGACTTTGAATCTTCCATTATATATTGGTTCTACACACACGTGGTGGCACTACAGAACGTAATAAAGCTAAGTGCAAAGCAAGACTGCCTGCCCCTAAGACCTAATTTGAACTGAGTGAAAGAAAGGAGAGAAAAAAATCAGAAGAATATTCAAGCAGGGGCTATTTTGTCCATGGACGTAAGAAGGGAGAGAGTTGCAAGCCTTCGGATCAACATGGTCGACAATCTGTAACAAGAGGAAGATGGTTAAAGTCCAAGACCCAACTCGACAACCTTAACTAAGGCTCGCCAAGTGAACCCCCATCCCTAAACACACCTTGGTTACTCATACTGGTGCAAGAAAGGGTTATATAGATATTCGCTACGTCATTCTCGTGTGTCTGCTGTACCTTGCATCGTCAATCACCTCTTACATACAAAAATATACAAGTATATAAATAATTCACCCAGTTTTAATACATGCTTGGAAAATACTCTTGCATTTCACTTGATGTACAGTAAATATTCTGCCTGGTTTAATGTCAAGGCAGAATATTAAATCACTGAAGGAACCAGATTTAAGAGTCAAAAGCATGATCCAAAATTAAGAGCTTTGAAAATTAAAAGACATCTAAAAAAGATAGACAAGAAAAGAAAACCCATAAAAAAAGAGAGGAGGATAAAAGTCATTGAAGGAACTAGATTTCAAAGAGAATCAAAGACAATATCAAAGATTAATAACCTTGAAAACTAAAAAAAAAAAAAAAAAAAAACTGGCAAATAGGAAAGAAAGCCCCTCAAAAGACACAGAGATAATAATAAAAAAAAAAAAGCCTACAGAACCAGTTTTCAGAGGGAGTCAAAAGCACCGTCCAAAATTAAGCATCTTGAAAACACTGTACTGTGAAACACGTTAGATGCTACAGAGGTGAAAGCAGTTGGAAAGAGGCCAGGTGTTTGCTGGTCTCCTTACAAACACCTGGAGACAGTGTGAGTGTGTGTGTGTGTGTGTGTGTGTGTGTGTGTGTGTGTGTGTGTGTGTGTGTGTGTGTGTGTGTGTGTGTGTGTGTGTGTGTGTATAAAGGAGGTCATGAAAAGGACACTCATTAAGATAACACTAAAAACATGAGGTTTAGTGATAAGATCTAGCATATAGTAATCTCTGGAAGCCACATTGAAGTACTCAAGAGAAACTAGCTATTTCTTTAAGGTGTTGCCAAGTGAGGGGTGACTTTAAAAATCTGCCTGTATCACCAAGGCCAGGGGCAACGAACTTACACTCCAATGCGAAGCTAATTATCAAAGCCTAAATAAGGTCACCATACATTTGCTTGATGGAGATATAGCCAGAGAACTTTAAGAAGGATATAGAGTAAGAATAGCAAGAAAAAAAAAAAAAAAAAGATCTGTAGAATTCTAATTGGAATAAAAAGGAGAATATTAAAAGGGATAAAGGCCAAGAATATTAAAGGGAAAAAATAACTTAGCTATAACTTCAACAGGAGGTAAGGTAAGAATATTTAAGATAAACAAGTCATATAACTTTAAAAAGGACACAAGACAAGAATATTAAGGAAAAAATGGGCCTAGCTACAACTTGAATTATTAAAGAGATACAGGGAAGAATATTAAGGTAAAACAGATACTCAAAGAATTTTAACCCCTTCAGTACCATGACATATTTTCATATTCCTTTTCCTTACTATTTGGTGATTTCATACAGCTTCAGAAACTCATGTGAGGATTAGAATAAGGAAGACTGTAACCATTAATCTTCTGACCTCCATAGACCCTTGCTAATGTTAATAAAATCATTTAATCATACCTAAAACTCAAGATAAAAATGCTTCCCAGTACTGAAAGAGTTAAAAAGGGATATAGGCTGAGAATATTGAGAAAAAGAAACGATCCTAAAATCTGAAAAGCACAATAGGCCTAGAATACAAAAAAAAAAGGTAAAAGAGGTAATCATATAGGCCAAAAACAAAGAAAAAAGTCAAAATAAACAGCCATAATTGAAAACCCATTAACTTGCAAAACATAATGCTTTCTCCCAAGCTGTGATCTGTACAATGTAGAGATTAACCTATTTCACTGAATTTCATATAAACCTAACCTATATGAAGACACTGATTTGACTTCAAGATTACCAAAAAAAAAAATTAATTGCATGTTAAGAGAATGAATGTAAAGAAAAGTAATAAATCAAAGGACTTGACAAAATAACAACGATAACTCTTGTGTCGCCAAATAGAACAAATTTATAGACCCAACTGTCCCACCATGAAAGAGAAATGAGGACGTTTGACAGTGACGCTAATAATTCTTGTGTCATCAAATAGAACATGAATCTACAGACCCAATACTATAAAAAAGATCACAAATACAGAAAAAAAAACAAATATATAAGAGAGAAATTAGAGAAACAGTGAGATAAAAGTCAGCTATCCAAACACAAAAGATAAAATTGAAACCAAACATAGATTTATCCTATACTAAAAAAAATAAAGAAATTGAAAAAGCAAATATAAAAACGGTGGAGAAAATTTTACCTATTTAATCACAAAAGATGTAACTGAAACCCAACATCAATTAATCCTATACAAAAAAGGAGGAATAGCAAATAGAAAAATAGACAAAAGAAAAGAAACCACATACTGAAACACTTTCCTACACCACTTCAAAAAATATGAAAAAAATTGAATAACCAACAAAAAAAAAAAAATTTAAAGAAACCACATCTTAAAATGCCACTTTTCGACAAACTAACCTGTCTCGCTTAAAAATTTAAAAAAATGGAATCCACAAAAAAAGAAGGGAAAAAAATTAAAGGCCCCACATCTTAAAATGCCACTTTTCAACAAACTTACTTATCAATTCAAGAAGAAAAACTTGAATCCATCTAAAAAAAAGTAAAGAAAAAAAAACTGAAAGGACTCGCATCTTAAGACGTCACTTTTCGACAAACTAACCCGTCTTGCTAAAAAGATTAAAGAAAACAATTTATAGAAGCCACAAAAAAAAAGGAAAAAAATTGAAATCAAGTCGTCTCGGTAAAAAAATATTAAAGAAAAAAAAGAAAGGAAAAAAATTGAAAGGCCCCACATTTTAAAATGTTACTTTTCGACAAACTAACCCATCTCGCTTCTCTAAAACACCGAATGACTGGCAGTGCTTGTTAACGCAGAATGACGAGGCAAGGGACACACAGACACACACGTTAGTTCACTTAATACATACTTAAGAGATACTTAAATACAATACATAGATAGAAATACTTAAGGTTAATTAATTGGTGTAGGTATAGAAAAAGTAGTTTGGTGATGCTAAATAGGAGAGAAAGGAGAAAAATTAAAGAAAGGAGGAAGAAAATCAGAAAACACAAGTAGGAAATTAGAAAAAGATGAAAACATAAAAAAGGAGAAATTTTGAACAGAAGGAAATGGTAAAACGACAAAAATAAGAAATGGAGGAAGGCAATCAGAAAAAGAACAAAATTACAAGAGGAATAGAATTAGAAACTGAATAATTAAAAGAAAAGGGAAGAAAAAGAATTGAAGAAATAGAAAAAAACAAGGAGAGAGAGAGAGAGAGAGAGAGAGAGAGAGAGAGAGAGAGAGAGAGAGAGAGAGAGAGAGAGAGAGACCCAAAGCACATAACCATTTCAACTTTAACAGAAGGAAGTAAGAAAGAAAAGAACATCACAGTACCAAAGAAACGGTAGTGGTAGTAGTCGTAGTAGTAATAGTAATAGTAGTAGTCATCATCACATCCCCAATACTACTTAAACACTACACCAACCCTTACACATCACCCTTACACCACACCACACTCTTCACTCTCTAAACACACACTGAGCTGGCAGGAACACACACACACACACACACACACTTAACAACAAGATACCCCAGCGCCCTTGGCAACACATTACTATATTTACGATTTCCATCCCAATTTCTACTCTTCCACACGTCCACCGTTACTCCACCATCTCCAGGAAGGGTATTTAATCACTCACAACCTCTGCGTGTACTTACGTGGGCGAGAAAGTACGATTTCCCGACAAAATAAGGAAGGGAGGAGAGGAGCTGCGTCCGTCCAGTGGCCCTGACCTAGAGTGGGTCTTATAACAGGTCACAGGTCATTCTTCACCTTGTCCTTACATATTTTTTTGGTTATTTTGATTTTTCTTTGTTGTTTTTTAATAATTTCTACTTGTTTTGTTAGGTATTATTGATCTTAGAACGTGACTGGTTGGAATTACGTCAGCTATGTTTGTTTCGGATTTTGTCTCGTTTCTGATATTTTTGGGTGGTTTTGTTATATATTCCTTTTCATTATATTTTATTCTTTCATTTTATTGGCTCTTATCGTTGCTATGAGACTTTTTTTCGTATCCGTGCATGAAATACTCGAGCACAATTCCATATTTAGGACGTTACTATATCCTACAGTAGCCTTGTATCATTTATTCCTGCTGATTATAACCTTCCTCAGAGTAACTTAACATTGTCCTGCGGGTTACATCAGATTTTCTAATTAGCTCGCAGTTTAATGATAGTTTGGCTTTAATGTTATAATGGTGGAACGATTATTAATATCGATCCTTTGTTCTTCCTTTTAATTGTTCTGTTCGCCTTATCTACGTTCATAATATTGTTCATTATTTTATGCATAGAAAAGAATTGATAGTGAAAATTAATAGCGATATAGGTGTTTATTTTGTCTATGTAATCATATTATAACCCTCTTTCCTCTATATCGCAGCACACCAAGCTTTATATACTTGTTATTTTCTAATTTTCGTCTGCTGAGATGTGGGAAGGGTCTAAATGTATCGGGAAATGTAAGTGAACCGCAAACATTTGAATGATTTTTACTGTTGCCAGGTGGGCAAAAGGCAAGCAGAGGTGCTCACAAGACGTACTGTTCCCTTCTACCATTTCTTTGCTTCATTTGTCTCTTATTACGGAGATACCATAGAAGGAACATTATCTATAACATACAAATAATTAACAGTAGTAACTTGATAACTGGACAACTACCAGTATATCACTCTTTGCAAATAATAAGTTCCATGCAGTTAGGTCAATGTTCGTATACAGATTCTTTGACTTTTCTTATCATTTCTAGGAAGGCAATTAAACAAGACCATAAATGAGGAGTAATCATGCAATAAATGCCAGTAAATCATTAATAGCCAATTACTACGTACTATAACATGCTTACAGTAATTGCTTGGAGGAGAAATCCAAGGTTATTTGTCAATATATAGATGCCAGTTTTCTCCAGCCATCTTTTATACTAGGATGGCACACTAATAAAACTACGAAAGGAATATAATGACGCAAATACAATGATAAATTACCTCACATCAACAATGAGCTGTATCAATTAACTAGATAGCAACAACGCACAGCTATAACTCTCATACATGCCAGTTCACTATACAAATTAACAAATATATGAATAGATAGAGACTTTTATTTGATATTACAACAAATTACATAAAAACATCAGTAATATATTTTAAATACGAATACATACCTTCCTGGCAACACAGCACTACTTGCTAACAATAGCACAAGTGATGCCAACAATAGTCATTTGTAACTATAGGAACAAGAAGGCGTGTAGTACCTCAAATGTGATGAGCTCTCCTGAACCTGCTGGAAATTAGGAATAATTCACATCGTTAATCAGTGTACAGCCAGTAGATAACCATGTCCAGCAAGAGAGAACCTTAGCGACTGGAAATTGTGTGTTTTCCTGAATAAATGCTGGAAATACCAATAACTCTTCTCATGTACCTTACTTAAGTACCAAAAATCCATGTAAATTCAACCAACAGATAGGAAAATTATGCTAACGCTAACATTTTTAATCATAGAGAGGATAAAATAAACCTATAGCGACGGGAAAAGATTTGTATTTTTCTTAGTATACTCAAGAAAACCAATACATTGTCTGATTACTGCTATACGTACATGTAACCAGACCTGACGTCACCATTCACAACCATAGAAAAGACAAGGCAAATTCATGGACAGGACATCATGAGTTTTCCCCTAATGAATTATGGAAATGCCAACAAATTCATTCATATATGGTTTTTAATTGGTAGAAAAAAGACTTGTTCATAACCACGACAACTGTTTGCAATCATAAAGGAGACAGTATAAATGTAGATGGATAAAACACATTTTTTCCCTGAATAAATGCTGGAAATGCCAATAAATCTTTCATAAATGCTGTAAACTGAACTAATCTCAACTAACAAACGACAATAGGATACTAGCACCACCATTTCTGACGCCATATGAGACACCAAACACTCAGCCACTGGAAAGGAGGCCTATTTTCCTGCATAAACTCTGTAAAAGGCCGATTTTCCATGAGTAAGGTTGACTTGTTTACCAACACTCCAACAGAGGGCTGAGTGACGTCATAAAGGGGAGAACACGGCTGGCTGTCTGGCAACGCTGGTATTTCACGCTTTTTTCACCACTTCCCACCCGTTCACCAACACATACGGACACGCACCAGTTACCTAAATGCATGCACTACTTTCCTACCTATTCTCAAGCCATAAGGAGGGTGGGAATAAGGACTGAGAGGCTGAAATACTAAAGGCTTCACTTGAGTGTGCTAATATGGTCGACATTTTTATCTTGTTTTCGTGTCTGAATTTCGTGCTTCTAGCTTTCATTTTGGGATTCAGTGGTGCTCGGCCGTGCCCTCGTGCCGTGCTGGGGGGCAGGGTATGGCTGGCAGGGGGCGGGTGCAGCAGGAGGGTGGGAAAACCAGCAAACTTGTTATATGAGGAGGAAAATCCAAGTGTAAATTTTCGATAAACAGCATCCGTCCTAATTTTTTTTTTCCCAGTTATGTTCCCTTTGCTTTTTTATTTTCTTGTGGTTTTTAGTGAGTTTGCTTGTTATTTGCTCAGCGTGGCCTTGTTTTTGCATCTCTCGTTTTTAGGAACATTATAAAGTGGTTTTTCATTCATATTTTCCCCTTTCTCTTTTTCTTTTTCTCTTTTTTCGTAAATTAGCACGTTATGAATTCTGTGGGTCTTGATTTCTTTTGTCTTTTATTTCCTAGAAGGTTTTAAAATAGTTTTCATTTAATTTTTCCTTTTTTCCCTTTCCCTTTTTCTTGTTTTCATTGATTATTTATTATCAGTGTCTTGGTTTTTATGTCGTTTTGTTTACTAGGAAGAGTGTAAAGTGGTTTTCATGTATTCCTTTCCTTTTTTTTCCTTTTTCCTCTTTTCTTGTGGTTTTCATCAATTATCTTGTTTATTCTCAGTGTCTTGGCTTTTTTTTTATGTTTTCTTGTTTCCCAGGAGGAGTGTAAAGTGATTTTCATGTATTTCTTTCCATTTTTCTTATTTCTCATTTTTCTTGTGGCTTTCATTAATATTCTTACATTTATTCTCATTATCTTTTTTGTTGTATGTGTTTTGTCTCCAAGAAAGAGTTTCCACATATTTCTTTCTTCTCTTTTCTCATTTTCTTTTGATTTCATTAATAAGTTTGTCATTTATTCTTATTCTCTTAATTTTTGTGAATATTTTGTTTTAAGGAAGAGTTTACGTGGTTTTTACTACATATTTTTCACATTTTTTTCCCCTTTTTCATTTTCGTTTTGGTTTCATTAATAAACTTGTCATTTATTTTTATTTTCTATTTTTTTTCTTTATTTTGTGTCCAAGGAAGAGTAAAATGGTTTTCACGTATTTCTTTTTTCCTTCTCATTTTATTTTTGGTTTCATTAATAAGCTTGTCATTAATCCTTATTCTCTTCATTTTTGTGTGTGTTTTGTTTCCTAAGAAGAGTTTTAAGGTGTTTTTCTATTTATATTTGGGAGTTGTTAGTGAAGAAGGGCTGTATATTGCTAGTTTTGTGGCCCGGGTGGTGAAAAGTAGAGAAGGAAGGGAAAACAAAATCCTTATTCTTCTCTGCTTCCTTTGTTTTACACTCATATTCTTGAACACTTCTATGCATCATCTCCACTACTTTCTATGGCTCTAACCAAAGTGTAGCAGTTTTTGAAGGGTGTTTCTTTGGCTCTTGTGACAGATTACCAGGATTTCTACAGTATTAACAGGATAAACACTTGAGAATCCTGATAATGGTTTCTATGGTCTCTGAAAATAGTTGTGGATAGAGAGCAAATGTTTCTGAATACGACTCTGTCACAAAATCTTCAGCCTGTCTCTGCCAACACACTTCATTAAATTCTGCACATCTCTTTTCTACAGTTTTAGTGAGTCTTATATTGATGGTACATCTTGGGAAGCTGCATAATTCATTGGTCTTTTATCCAACAAAACCACAACAAAATTCAAAGCTTTCTACTTTTAAGCTCAGAAAACTACAAAAAACCCAGTTTTTTATCCCACAAAAACACAAAATTTCACTTCTTATTGTATGAGACTTAAGAATTCAATCTTTTGTTGTTTATCCCAGGAAAGTTTTAAAAAATTTGGTCTCTTATCCCACTAAACTACAAAAAATCTATTGCCTTTTATTCACTAGAACTAAAAAAAATTCAGACTTTTATTCATGAAATTAAGAATCATCAGCCTTTTCTGCCACAGAATTGCAATTAAAAGATCAATAATGACAAATTTGATTATTATAGATATTTTCTTCTAAGCCCAGTGTTTGTGAAATGCAAGACTTGATACTTGTCCTTGTTTTGAATGATGTATTGAGTGTATTGTGAGCTTTTTGTCAGTGTTGTTGAGTTATTAAGACGGTTTTCCAGTTTCAGATCTGCGCCCTAGGATAAGCCAGCCCGACAATGATGAGATAGTGCCTGGGCCCAGCCTGAGTGTGTCTCTGTGATGGTGAGGTGGTGAGGTGCCGCCCATCAGGGCCGGACACCCCTTGCCACGCCCCCCGCGTATGGCCGGGGCACCCCAGTAGCCGCCACGCCAGGCTGTGCCACCATGAGCGACGGCGTCAGCAAGTGGCCCTGCGGGAGATGCACGTACCTCAATTTTGCCAATGCCATCCGCTGTACCATGTGCACGGTGCCCCGCTCCCCACACCTCATTGTGGAGGCTGGGGCAGACATCTATCAGCTGGCCCCGCCCTCACCCACACCCCGGCCGCCCGAGGGGCCGCCCCCGCAAGAAGGAGACAAGTGGGTGTGTCACCTGTGTACTTATCGCAACTATCCACGTGCCCTGCGCTGCACACAGTGCCGCACCCCGCGCCTCTCCCTGGCTGACCAGATGGCTGACCTCTCCTTGGCCAAGCCAACCACCCCCACCCCCACCACCACGCTCCCAACGGTGCCTGTCATCATCACCGCTGCCTCCACCACGGGCACCACTGCCTTAGTCCCGCCTGCCCCCTCTATCACCTCCACAGCCGCCACCACCACCACCACTTTCACCACCACTGCAGCTGCTGCGGCCACCACTGCCAATAACCGCACTGCCACCCCCACCCAGGGGCGGGCCGCAGCTCAGAGTGGAGGTGGGGCGTCTCAGGGGGCAGGGGCTGAGCACCAGAGCCCTGGGGGAGGGACGCCTCCCGGGGGTGCAGGGCGGTGCAGTCCCCAGGGGGCTGGACTTTCCCAGTCCCAGACCCGGCCCTGCTCAGAGCCCAACGTGCCCAGCTACAAGTGGCGGTGCCGTGCCTGCACCTACGAGAACTGGCCCAAGTCTGGCCGCTGTGTAATGTGTGCCACCATCAAGGGCTCCACCTCCTCCTCAGACCGGCCGCAGCCCTCCCGGCTAGCCACCCCACCTCCGCCCAGCGAAGGCACTCAGTCCCCAGGGGAGGGCGGTGTGGCCCCCAGGACGCCAGAGCCAGCAGGCGGGGAGGTGCACATCATCTGTGAGTCCAGCGATGAGCAGCATGTTGAGAACAATGCCAAGAATAGAGACAACATCAATGAGATTAACAAGGCGCGCAGTAGTGAGGGCGGGGCGCCTGCCGAGGGCCCTGTCATTGCCCCCAGGAATCCCACAGACTCCAAGGAGGCTGTGCCCCCGGGGCCAGGGGCCAACACTGCTGCAGCGGGGGGTGGCAACATACGGCCAGGGGGGGAGGGTGCCATGGCTCTCAACAACTATGAGACAGAGCGCCTGCTGAGGCAGCTGCGGCGGCGGCTGAGGGAGGCTGACTGGGCCTGGCTCAGCGCCTGCAATGGAGTGGTGGAAGGGAACTATGAGCCTGTGGAGGCGTACCTCTCAGCCGGTGGGTCCTGCCTGCTGGCCTCCTCAGCCTTGCTGGGTCTTGTTCATGTGATTTAGTGACTGCCAACAATTGTATTCCACCCATTGCTGCCTCTAGAAATGCAAAGGAAGGCAAAATTTGGGCTTAGAGTTTTCTCATTATGGTTCTTATGGTTGCTACATTCATGGATATTTGTTGCTTTTTCTACCCTAACCTAATTAGTATCTCTGTCTCTGTCTTAGAAATGCCCATGTGTTATAATACCTCACATTTTAAAATAAGAATTCAGATTAAGCTGCTGATGTGGAGGGTGGCCATGAGAGGGAGTGTGTGAGGGAGCATCCCTGTGGCCTTGTGCTGACCTTGTCTTGCTACAGGTGGTGACCCCATGCGGCAGCTGACCAGTGCTGACGTGAAGCTGTTGTCCCGGTCCTCAGCCTTCGATGAGGGACACACACTCGTCCACCTGGCCATAAGGTGAGAAGGGATGCGCACACACACACACACACACACACACACACACACACACACACACACACACACACACACACACACCTAAGCTAAACAGGAAATGGAGGATAAATAGGACTTGTATATAAAAATGCTGACTCTATTACTAAGCCAATTTTTCTTTTTATTTTTGCTCTGGATGTAAAATAATGGCTTTATTATTTATCTTCTTACACTTTCATGTTTTCAGGTTTTTCACATATTAACCAACTGAAACATTTTAAGCTTCATGTAATTTCTCCTCAAACATTTACATCCAAGCAATTTCCTCTTCAAACATTTTAATTTCCATGTTATTTCCTCTCAGGTTTGGCCGTGAAGACCTCCTGGCCACCATCTTGTCACGGATGGACGGCGGTGGCACTGGGGTGAAGCGGGTGCCATCATACGTGGCACCAGATTTAGCCAATGACATCCGCCGGCACTTGTCAGCCTCCATCCGGCAACGCAAAGGCCCCATTCCTTGCTACTTTGTCTCTGAATCCGTCACTTTCTCCCTTCCTGCTGGTAAGATGAAATCCAGATCTTAGTTATTTTGATATGTACTACCTTTTTTTTTTATACACTAAGCATTGTATTTCAGCCTTATCTAGTTATACTGCTCATTGTAACTCAGATATTTAACTTCTGTTTGTTTGTATACAACTTCCACTTAATGAAGGTTCACACAACAAAATTTTTTTACAACGAAGGTTTCCTTTTACTACCATCTGCTTGTTTAACGAACACCAATCTCGCTTTAACAAAATTTTATCCAGGTAATTTTTTCCAAGTTTGAAAGCCCCGCCATATCACGCAAGTCAACAGGCTTTTGAATACACCAGCGCCTCTCGTGGACAAAACGCACACCACTCACTCCCCCTAGTTCAAAACAATAACAGTGTCAGCAGCAGCTCGTCTTCCCTCACTCTACATGCCACCAAAACGCCCTGCAATGTCGCCTAGCGTTGCTAAGAAGACCAGGAAGTCTCTTACTCTTGAAGTGAAGCTGGATATTATTCACAGACACGAGAGAGGCAAGAAAACTAATAGCATTGCTTCCCACCATGGCTTGACTCCATTTACTGTCTACCATTTTCAAGTCAGCAGACTCTATTAAGAAGGCCGGTGAGATAATATCTTCCCTGCAAGCTAAAAGAATCACCTGAACTCGTGACTCTGCAATGGATAAAATGGAAAGCCTTGTGGAAATGTGGTACATAAGTTTTGTATGCGGTACAATGATGCGCCCTTTGTTTACATTCCACAGGTTGCCAGCTAGCATATTTCCCGCTCCACTCTCCCTCCCTTCATAAATTTAAGATCATCAACATTATAAAGTTACTTACATACATACATTAGTGTACATTATAATGACTTAGTCTTAAATTAAACTGCTTAAATGTTTAACTTCATAATTTTTACTTTCATTAAACCTTTTACTGTACTATGATGCACTCTCGCTTTGTTTACTCTCAATGGAAGCTCAAGTCAGGGGTTAAACTTGTTATAATTGGTTTGCTTAATGAAAATTTGCTTAACGAAGGGTTTTTTAGGAACGTAACCCCTCCGTTAAGCGGAGGTTGCCTGTACTTTCAAACTTTACTGTTAAACTTTTCAGTGAGCTGTTTTTTGTCCGTTTTTGTAGTGATATCATAATACTTTATATATATATATATATATATATATATATATATATATATATATATATATATATATATATATATATATATATACCTTATTTGCTTCTATACCGGCAAATTGCACTGCTAAACTTTAAAAAATTCAAGTTGTTTTCAACTTTTTTTCACTATGATTACCGACTGTCATACTGCCATACAATACACTAACCCTTAACTATTGTAATGCACCTTGCTGTCCATAACAAACCTTATTCCTTATCTGTTTTCTTTTATACTACTCTTTATTCAAAAACCCTATTCCTTATATGTTTTTATTTATTTTTTATTTATTATTTTTTTCCCCTGATCCTCTCACTTTAAACCCTTCCTTAATTCCCCTATTTTTGGCAGAAATTGAGGACCTTCCAGTAAGTGTGCAGGAGCAGCTGTTTGAAGAGCTGCTTGACCGAGATGCACAGAAGCAGCTTGAGGAGGACGCGCCCATCATCAACTGGTCCCTTGAAATCACTGACCGCCTTGGTGCTCGTCTCTATGCCCTCTGGAACCGCACTGCAGGCAAGGCTTCTGTTGAGTCTCTAGTCTGATTGTTTTGGCAAACTTTCTTGGACCTGCTTGGGGTCTGCCATCTAAGTGGGTCTTTTTGTTTAATTGTTTTTGTTGTCCATGGCCTCTTTCATAGAATAAAAATAAGTCTAAACAGTACAGACTAAGTGGAACCATGAGTGCTTTGGTCTCCTAGAGGTATCCAAGCGCACGGGTTCGAATCCTGTCCACGGTCTGAGTGTAGGTTGGGCTTCCTCACTCGGGGCAATGGTTTCCTAGCGGGTGAGCTTTAAGATAGGAGGTACCCTAAAAAGTATCCCCTTTAGCTCATAAATTCCCGTGAAAAGCCCACATGGTATAAAAAAAAAAAAAAAAAAAAGTAGTATATGTGACTTTGGTTAACATTGAAGCGTTTATCTTCATGAAATCTACGTCATTTGGGATCATTCTGCAAGTAAGGGTTCGATATGTCTTTCAAATTTTCTTGATGTAGTGTAGGTGTTTTTTCCTTCTATGTACTTTGAAGAGATTGTCTAAAGCAAGCCCCGCACTTGGCGAATTAATTAGTCTGGCAAAACTACCGCCAAATGCGAATTACGTCAAGCACAAGTTCTTTATACCATATAAATTGCCTAAAAAATGCCTCAATCAGTCTTTGGTCATTGTCAAAGTCCCTCTTTTGATCACTAAAATACCATCTTTCGAGCTGAAAGAAAATCTTTTAGCTTCACATATTAGAACACATGTACAAAACAGACCAATAAACCCCTACCGGTACCACCTATTGCGCTGGTAGACGCCATGTTGGTGGTAAACACCAGAATTCGTTCCCACGCTAGCAGAACAGAGGGTGGCACAAACAAAATAGCTAAAGGGGACTCTCACACTGCGTTTTGATAGGTTAAGAGAGAGGTCTGACGTTACTGGCGAGCCATGTGGTTTGCTGTGTGGCTGCCAAGTTTGAATTTGAATTGCCAAGCGTGCACTCGATGGTCCAAAAGTGAATTTCGCCAAGCTGAGATTTGCCAAGTACAGAGGCTTACTGTATGCAAAATCTGTGTCATTTGGAGTTGTATTGAAGGCAAAGATTCGATGAGTCTTTCAATTTTTTTAAATGGTATAATTAATTTTTAATTATCACTATTCTTAGTTTGCTTTGAAGAGATGTCTTTAACTCCACAACTTGGTGAACCATAAGCTGGTCAACCGCAGAAGAAAAATAAGGTTACTAAAATGAAATAATGATGATAATGATTTGTTTTGAAGAAACATTAATTTTTTGAGGTAAAATTGAAGGAAGAGATGATTTTACTGAGGTTTTCAATCTAGAATTACAAGACTGAAATGAAATTAGCACATATTTGAAGATACTGATAGGCCATTCCTATTAGTCAGATGCAACACAAACTTTACACGAGATGTTCTTAACCTTTTACTACCACACTCCTCTAGGAATTTGTCCTTCCCTCCATGTCCCCCTTGCATCTATGAATACAGTTCCTTCCCACATTTTAAAGGAAAAGGTGATACTTTTGCATTTTCATAAACTCATTACTTGACCATGGCCTTGTTAAGAGAATGCTAAATATAATCAGAGAAATTACTGCTTTTCCCAAAGTGCTCATGCCTGCTTAGAAATTACTGACATCCTCCAGGTTAAGAACCTCTGCTTTACATGATTAAGTCCCTTTGTTGAGCACAGTACTTGGTGAAAAAAATTAAGTTTGTTGGTCAAAATACCTGGTGACTAATGGCTTTGCTTGTCTTCAGGTGACTGCCTTCTGGACTCCATCCTTCAGGCCACTTGGGGTGTCTTTGACAGGGAGAATGTCCTCAGGAGAGCCTTGTCAGACAGTCTTTCAGAAGCATCTCATTTGTAAGTATCGTGCCTTGACACTGTGCGGTTGTCCCTGACTGATAAAGTGTCATAGATTCATGAGTGGGTCAGTCCAGTAAGGAAAGATGGCAATGTGAAACAAAATAATTATGGTGGTGATAATGATTGGCTCTGAGGAATTGTGTATTTTTGTGTTAAGATGAAAAAAAACATGATCTAGTGGGTCAGTCCAGTAAGGAAGGATGACAATATGAAATTAAATAATTATTGTGGTGTTGATAATGATTAGCCATGGGGAATTGTGTATTTTTATGTTGAAATAAAGAAAGCTATGATCTAATGCAAGGTTCTTCAAAATTGGGACTCAAAACTGGGTTGTAAGCATTTGTTCCTAAACCCCACACTACATCAAACCACACCACAACTCACACCTTGTACCCCACACAGGTTCTACCCCCGATGGAAGGAGTATGAGCGATGGCAAGCACGACTTCTTGACTATTACGTCCCGGAAGGCCAGGTATTGGAGGAGTGGGCTGAGCTTATCTGCCTTGCCTCCCAGCCCGGCGCCGCACTTGAGCAGCTTCATATATTCGTCCTGGCGCACATCCTTCGCCGCCCCATCATTGTGTACGGGGTGAAGTGTGTCAAGAGTTTCCGTGGGGAGGACCTGGGCTATGCGAGATTTGAAGGTGTGTATTGGGTGGTTTGTGTGTCTTTTGTGGTTCCTAGGTAGGGTTTGTTTGGTTAGAATTGTTAAGATGGCTCAAGATGTAATTTTTGTGGTTCTTAGGTAGGATTTAGTTGGTTAAGATTGTTGGGATGGTTCAAGATGATTTTGTGGTTGCTAAACTAAATACTACTATTACTGCTGCTGTTTCTACTACTTTTACTGCTGTTGCTGCTTTTCTAGGATGCTATGACAGGAATTCTTAACTAGTTCTGTGTCTCTGCATCTTTCAACATTAGGGATTGTTTTTGGTTCTGTCTAGGAGGCTATGTTAGTTTTAATTTATTACCTCTTCCTCATTTCAGTTCTTAATTGTCTCTTCTCCATTTCTGTTCTAATATCTCCTTTGCATTCCAGTTCTTAGTACATTGTCTTCCCCATTCTAGTCATACAGTATGTGTCCTCTATTCCAGTTTCAGTATCTCGTTCATTTTAGTTTTAATACACTATCTTCCCCATTTCAGTTTTTAGTACAATATCTTTTACCATTCCAGTATCTTCCTATATTCCAGTTCTTAATTCAGTATCTTCCTATATTCCAGTTCTTAATATAGTATCTTCTAATTCCAGTTCTTTATAGTGCCTTCCCTTATTCCAGTTCGTAATATATCTTCCCTTATTCCAATTCATGATACACTATCTTCCCTCTTTCCAGTTCTTCACAGTTCTTTCCCTTTTCCAGTTCATATCTTATCCCCATTCCAGTAACAGTGTCTCTTCCCCATTCCTCCTAATGCAGTCTTCTCCCCATTCCAGGTGTGTACCTACCTCTTCTGTGGGAGCCTACATTCTGCTGGAAGTCCCCCATCGCACTGGGCTACACCCGGGGACACTTCTCTGCCCTCATCCCCATGGAGCCTGACACCCCTGACAACTTGGGTGCTGGTGAGTTGTGTGTTCATAGTTACCTCTTCTTTGATCTTGTCTTTCTCTTCTATTCAGCTTTTTACCCTAAGCTGTCTTCCTTCATGTCTCTCATATTCAGTTTCCATCCTAATCTGTCTTTCTCATGTCTTTTTTCTAGTATTCAGTTTCTTTCCTAGGCTGTCTTTCTCATGTCTTTTCTAGTATTTTTTGGACGGTCGTTTTTTCATGTCTTTCTTTGTATTCAGTTTCTACCCTAAGCTGTCTTTCTTCATGCCTTTCTCTTGTATTGACAGTCTACCCTAAGCTGTCTTTCTTCATGTCTTTCTTGTCTCTGATGTTTATCCTAATTTAGTTTCACTTCTTGTTGCCTTCCTCTTGTGTACTTATCTAAC
The DNA here is from genome assembly GCF_017591435.1 of Portunus trituberculatus. Lineage (NCBI taxonomy): Eukaryota > Metazoa > Arthropoda > Malacostraca > Decapoda > Portunidae > Portunus > Portunus trituberculatus. The sequence goes on from NC_059276.1 coordinate 4,519,760, forward strand.
ATAAACTCTTCTCATAAGTCATGTCTCTCTTGTTTCCTGCTGAAGTAAATAATGATTTACTTTAAGAGGGTTCAGAAGGTCCCATCAATTTCATTTTTTCTTGCCCTATTCTCGTATTTCTTTGGTTATTTAAGACTTTCTTTAGGATTCCTTACCTTTTTCTTTTAGTTTTATTAGGAAAAAAAAGTTCACTTGAAAACATCTTTAGAGGTTGTGAACTAAGGACTGAAACTTGAACTACAGTAATTGAACAAGTTTTCACCAATAATCTAGGCAGTTCACTCTGCTTCCACAGCAGTAATTATACCTTAAATATCTAAACACCTGTACTTCTTCATTAGTTCTCTTTTCTTACTTTATTACTACAAACATTTATCCCAAACATATTAACATTAGTAATTGAACAAGTTATATATTCATCAATAATCTAAACAGTTCAATCTTGCCATAGTAATAATTATACATGAAAATATCTTAACACCTGTATTTCTTCTTTCTTTCTTCATTATCAATCCAAATCCCAGATTTTCCCCAAACATATTCCTGTATCTCTTCCTTCTTTCTTTCGTCATTTTCAACCCAAACTCCAAATTTTTCCCCAAGCATAAAACATTAGTAATTGAATAAGTTTCCATCAGTAGTCATGGCAGTTTAAAATATTTCTATGGTAATATTTCAGACCCCATTAGTTCTATTATCACTGCAAGCCCAAACATTTTCCCCAATCATACTAACATTCTTGGATGAAGGAAAAGCTATCTAAGAGTTCAAGACACATACTTATCAATCAGCCAGACACAATCTTACCACCACAGTTTTCCCTAAGCATATTAACACTATCTGGATGAAAGAAAACCTGATAAGTGACCAAGAAGTATGTTTATTGTTGAGCCAGACACACCAACTCATCACCACTATTTACAGGAGCAATTTTGGATTCTGGGGAGTCGCAGGTGGTGTTCCTTCCCTTGATGACTCACGACGCCAAACTCCTGCCTGTTCACTTTGTCACTCAGGCTGAGGTAGGTGGCATGTGGTGGGTGGTGTGTGACTGTCTATAAGCTACTGCTGTTGATGGCTTGAGTGAAGGATGAAATCAAAAAAGGGGTTTGTATGTGTTGATAAACTCTAGTGCAGTGGTTCCCAAACTTTCAGCTTGTTACCCAATTTAACATGCCACATAAAGCATGTTACCCCTTTCACAAAATGTTGTTATTATTGATATATATGGCTAAATTAAAACACTAGAGATTTTCTTTTATTTATTGTATTTGAAAATTGTGTATCTCTAATGACTATTACCAAAGATGTCAAGAACATCAGTGGGATGGATGGAATTGCATACTTGAAGCTAGTTTAGGAATTCTTGGCTTGGATGTTTATTGTTATTTGGTGTGGGAACCCCTGCTCTAGTGGGTGATGTATGGAGGGAAGGTGAGAGTGGAAGTGTTTATATGTATGTAGGGAGTGATTTTGGTTTGTTGGTTTGTCAACATACTGTGGGTCAGAGAGAGAGAGAGAGTGAGAGTGTGTGTGTGTGTGTGTGTGTGTGTGTGTGTGTGTGTGTGTGTGTGTACATCCCTACCTCAGCCTCCTTCAGAGCTCTTTGAGTTGATGTCACTGGTGTTGTTTGTTGGAAACCTTCAGCCCCTCAGTGACTAGATGAATTGCCTGCTTCCAATGGGGACTTTGGAGTTCTTTGAGTTTTTTTCTTCTCTCTGCTTGAAATGAGAATAATGGATAGTAAATGTTTTTGAATAATATTTATGAAAGTAATGATTATTTAATGTGCAGTTGTGTAGGTCAGGATGGCCTTTGTGATTACCATGACTAGTGCAGTGCAGTGGCTGAGTAGCAGGTCAGGATGGCAGGAGTCAACCAGGTGCCAGTGCCACAGGTCAAGTGTGGAGGTGGTGTTGCCATGTCATGTGATGTGGTGAGCATGGCCAGGAAGAAGCAGGAGTGGAGTTAGATGGAGTGCAGGTGCAGTAATGAGTGGTGGTGTGGCTGCAGGTTGGGTGTGAGGAGTCGTTGCTGCGGCAGTGGCTGGAGGTGTGTGTGAGTGAGGGCGGCGTGCTGGTGGCTCAGCAGCGACTCACCAAGAAGCCGCTGGCCGTGGCCCAGATGACAGAGGAGTGGCTCAACCACTACAGGAGGCTTGCGTAAGTCTGGCCGCCCTGGTCCCTGCCAGCCGGCACTATCGCCGCTGCCGTGGTGTTCTGTACATAGCTTGGGCCTCGTGCCTCCTTCAAATCACTGTATTAACTTTCTTTCTCACAGAAAAGTTTCATAACTTTGACTATCATGAAGTTTATTTTATTTAACAAAGCAATTGCCTTATACTACTTGCTAATCCTTCTTGAGTAGAAGATTCATCTGTAGCATCTATGCTTACAGTATATATATATATATATATATATATATATATATATATATATATATATATATATATATATATATATATATATATATATATATATAATTATATCAAGAATTTATTTATATAAATGTTGATTTATTAGCTATAAGTTTGTTTTAGAAATCGATTAAACATTCAGCTAACATGTATTATTTTTAATCTTCCTGTCTTCCTGTTTGGTTATTGTTGTGCTGGAAGAGGGTGAAGTGTGTGGCCGGGGTGCTGCACCGGCACTGGCACTGACATGGCCATGCACTGGCCACACGGCCACAGCTGGTCTGTAATTATCACCACCACCTACGTGTGCTGGACTCTAACTGTGACCACCACTCACACTGAACACTGCACCACAAAAGAGCAAGTCCAGAATGTAAACAGAGAACACAATTCACTGCACCAAGTAACCCATAAAGGTGGCACTGTTTAAAATGCACTGTCATTCATGATGCAAACTAAGCTTCACACAAATATTTACTCATAAAGCACTCATTAGCTAAACTTCAATCACTAATTATCACCACAATTAACATAACCAAACAAAATTAACACATTTCACAGCTGCCCTAATGTACTAAATCTTTCCATCTCCTTCCCACTGGTTGTCTTGCTTCTCTCCAAACACAACAGCCCTCCAGATTTGCTTTGTCCCTCCAGCAACTTGTTTACACTCTTGCAGACAAATGGAGTGTGCACCGTACCACCGGCCAATACCCACTCAGGGCTACTCCAGTGATGGGGATTCAGAGGAGGAGTAAAGCCTGGGGTGGTCACAACACAACCCAGGAGTGGACACCCTTCAAGGCACACTCGGCAGACCTGTTTCCCTCCCTCCGTTTCTCTACTGACCAAGTTGTAGCCAGGACACTTTCCCCTGAGGGTGCAGGAAAGGTGTCTGCTGGTCCCACTGCTACTGCCGGCCGACCAGATCACTAGGGCATGCCAGTGTTGCCAGTTCTGAGGTGGCTTACTTGTGATCTTGATGCTTTAAATGAAATTCTCCTTTGTATGGCATTATGAAAGAGGTTCAATGCTTAAATTGTTCTTGGTAGGGTGTCACACGAAGGAGTTTAATAGTTTCATTTCAATTCTCCTTAGTAGGACTTTACAAAAAGAGTTTGATGCTTTAACCAGATTCCCAGTAGGATATTATTAAAAAGCTATAATTTGAAAGAGTTTTGTGTGTAGTATGATTTATATGAAGGTTTTAAGGTCTTAGAATTTTACAAGTTCTAGGCTTTACTTGAAGGAAAATGTGAGGATTCTTAAAACTTTTTTACAAATAGGTAATTCTTCCCTCAAGTTTGCCAAGAACTTTAGGGAACTTAGTGTTTGGTTTATAAGTGGGATAAGTAATTTGAGATAATTCAGTTGCATTTAGTTATACAAAATTATGAGTGTTATTGGAATTGAGTTGTATTTGGGAATAAGTTGACCCCTCTCTCCTCCAGCATTCCAGAGAGACAGGAATGGTGGCACAGGAGAGACAGACAATCCTTCCCTTGTGAGACTGTCTTGTTTTCTGAGCATTGCAAAACGCATCACTCACCTATAATGAAGAATTGAGCACAAGGAATGCAATCCATTACATGCTAGGCAACAAAGAACTATTTATTTCAGTTGGAGTGCCAAAATCCCTTTGTTTCTTGATCAGTACAGCACTAATGAAAGAATGCCTGTGTGCTTACATTCTACATTCAACACCTGCATGTAGGTGAAGATGATAACTGATAAATGCATTGTAGCTACTGATCAACTTCATGAGAACCCAGCAAAGTGTAGGACTGCTCCAGCTGGCATGAGGAATGCGAGTGCGTGAGTGTGTGTGCATGTGTGTGGTATAATGCAGGGCAGCCTTGGAGGGTATAATACAGAGAGCTTCACCCAGAATCCCTCTATCCTCATCCTGTCTCTTTCTCCTTTATGTCAATTGGCTGTTAAGTTGTTGTATCATAAAAGTATATTGTTTGAATACGTGAATGATGTAGTTTAAATGAACGAATTATTGGACGTAGAGTGATCAGTGGGGAGATGACGATGGGTGAGGTGTCCTGTGGTGAGCCGGCCACTGAGAACCTCCTCCCAGTACAGTGATCTGCAAGTCAGTGGCGTTTAAAAGTGCAATTCCTATAAGCATAATACATCTCTTTCCATCTAGTGTGGCAGCTTTCATTGATGTACTCCATCAAGCTAGGGTTATTAGGGCTATACAGTGAAGTCTCCACTCTCTGCAGGGCAAATTCCTCAGCGCCTCGATCAGCATATTTCTTGATTGACGAATCTCAGTATTTTGTGTGGTAGACAGTATCTCCATTTGTGAACGTGGCAGGTTGTTGTGCTGCTGGTGTCTGCTGGGTGGCTGGTGCATGCAGCTACTATGTGTGTGCTGCAGCAGCCAGCATCACTGCCACTACTGTAGAACTCATGCCTGTATATCAGTGAGTCCAGCTGAGGAGACTTGACTGTATAGAGAAACACTGAGCTGCATTTTGATTTCTTGTCATGCTGCCAGCAGACAATACAACCCAGCATTTGACTTTCGCATGGACATTGCATACAGAAAGGTTAGACTTAATACATGGATTACATGGACTTCAGGAAAGTTAATCAGTATTCCTGGTAACTCAAGTTGCTTAAGCTGAACGTGACGCATCAGCCAGCCGTGGGAATGACAACGTTTGCCGTAACAACACAATGTAATCCTTTATGTCATGATTTGGTTGTGAGTAATATTTATCAGTATTTCCTGGACTCTGTCTTGCATTGCTTGGTATGTTCATATCAAATAACTGCATTTAACTCCTTTCTTTGAGCACAAACATGAAATGAAATTTTTCTCCAGTGCAACAGTCCTCCAGATGAAATGTTTCAGTCCCTGGTGTAGCAAGTCTTGCATTGGCTGTTCTGATGTTCCCTGCCCAAGCTGTGCTGGGAAGGCACTCTGAGAACACAGCCTCTCAAATATAGTATAATATGGTAAATGTATAAATATTTGACTATGTTGGAGAGCCCCTCCCAGACAATAACAGCTTGAGGGAGGTGTGCAGGACAGACATGATACATGACAGAAGATACTCTATAGCCAGGCAGTTGCCAAAGGAAATTTTGTCAGTTTGTTTTGGCTACCCAACCCGACTTATGTTGCTCCCTCCGTCCATGTCACCACTCCACTGTGTTGTGTTAGTTTCTCCAGGCACCGTCATGTCAGTTGTCAATTATCTCATAGCTTTACGGCCAGCCTCCTGGTTCCACCGTGTAAATATGTACAGCTCCAAACATCAGTTTCTGGTAATTTTCATGGATTTTTCAATAATTCCCCCAAAATAGGTCTGAAGTTCTTAAGTATGGTATTACAGAGATTCTTCCAAACAATAATTATTTCTTTAAACTTTTATCAATAGCTAATATATTTCTATACAATTTTCTTTGTCTTTGGGTCACCAGCACTCAGCTACATGGTGCACTTAACCTTGTAACTGATCAAGAAAATTAAGATGTAGTTATAATACAAAAAACACTGCTTTGGCCTTCAAAAGAACAGAATTCCGAGGCAATTAGTCGACAATTTGAGTTCAGTTTGAACCACTTTGAAAAGGCAATCACATGATCACATGTCACTCTGTCTTTGTAGTGGGTTGAGAGCAGTGTTTGGAGGAGCAGGAGCCTGGCGCTCAGGTTGTGTATGTACAGCAGCGCCTTGCCTCACCATCGCTCGTGGCTTCTCCATGGTTACAGTACAAACCAAGAACACAGTGGGAGGAAATCTGAGGAACAAGAGCCTTTCGCTGGGATTCGCGACGCTCAACATTACAATACAAACACAAAGTGAAGAGTGTCCTGATGTCCCCGGGCGGTTCCTTGATTTCGCCCCATACACTTAGCTGTCAGAACTGTAAAGTGGAATTTTTGTAGTTTTGTCAGAGTCCTGTAGAATTATGGTCATTTATGCATGATGTGATGATGTGCAACGGCCGTGCTGATTTTATAAGGAGTAGTTTTTAACCCCTGATAATGCATAATGGCTAGATGTTTGTAAACTTTTCTGCTCTGAACTTTCTTGAGGGAAAAGCTCAAATATGGAAACTGAAAATTTTCAGTGACTTTTTCATGGCAAGACTAGCCACCAAAAAGAATAGTGTGTCCCTTTGTCACCAAGTCTGCCTGGCTATATTAGAAATTAACTACATGTTCAACATATATGTTATATCACAGTTCTAGAAAGCTAACCCCACCATGTAGTGTATCTCCAGTGGATTGTTTATCAGAAATTGTTATGTATATATATATAATGAAAATATACAGAATGCTTAAAAAGGATTTGTGCATTTTACTAAGACCCGTTATGACAACACACCTTGAGAGGACGTTGGCTAGTTATGTATACATAATATTACAAATATTTCACAGCTTACACTCAATAACTCAAGGACAAGACCAATTCATTTCTCCCCAAATATGCACCAGAGACCTCTTGGGTGTGAGCCAAGTGCACTAACCCTTACACCACCACCACCAAACAGTGAATCTCTAAGACATGGTACACTAAATCAGATCTGTCAGTCCCACATCTTCCACAACACAACTCTCCACCACTACATTACCACTCATATCACAGAAAAGAATAGTCTACCTTAATCCCACACAGAAATGCACTGGAGTAGAGAAAACAGGTGTTGGATAGACATGTCAGGTCCAAAAATGAAAAGCCTTAAACAAAATACATGTTTTAAGAGCTTAATATCCCTACAGATTCAATAGCAGTTTATCTACAACATCAACTTCCAATTTTCAACCACAAATTTAACAGATACAACAAATCAAGAGTCCAGAGGAAATCGCAACAAATAACATGGGGGAGTCAGTGGCGACTCACCTCAATGCTGGGACCACTGGATGCTCTTCAGATCAATGCCTTCCTGCACCATCTCCCAGAGGGGACTGTGAGGGAAGAGACACATTACTTACACACACACACACACACTTTCACTGCCACACCCACTAACTCACACCACTTAATGCATTGAGTCTTTATTAATATCTACAAGAAAGAGGATAAAAAGAATAGATTTTTGTGATTTCTATCCAGTACCAGGTTTGCAGGTGGCTGTAGAACAAGTAAGGGTGTTTCAGAGCTGTTAGTAATTAAGAAAAGATGCACCACAACAGTGAAAGGGTTAACATAGTGCATATATCTTCTACTAATACATTTTAAGAAATCACTACCACATCTTTTAAACTTAAACTACTTCTATATCTTAAAAATTGTCATTATTGCAAAGATTCCACTAGCTTGTCTCTCACTAATTAGATTAAAAGATATAAATAAATTTAGACCAACACCTTTTCCTTCCTAAATGAGTTACATACAAAGAAAAACTCAAGTAACCTCAAAATTCATACATCTTTTAATGTCAAGACAGACGCTGACAAAGGGAACGAGAGAAAAAAAGACCCACTGAGAATTAAAACAGTAATGCAATTGGTTGTAAACTGCATGAAGTACAAAACCAACAAGCTCTCTTACTGTACATAACAAACATCCATACAAAGAGACACTCACCTCATCTCTCTCAGCCTGCTGACATGCTGAACACACTTGTCAGCTGTGTACTTCACTTCATCCATTGTGGTGAACCTTCCAAGCCCAAACCTGATGGAGGAGTGGGCCAGGTCCTCCTCAGCACCTATTGCTCTCAGGACATAGGAGGGCTCAAGGGACGCACTAGTGCAGGCTGACCCAGACGAGAGTGCCACATCCTTCAGGGCCATCAGTAAACTTTCACCTGTTTAATGTGCCACAAAATTAGTAAAAAAAATGGTAACAAACTATTTCACACACGAGATTGGCAATATGAAGGACAACAAATAAAGACAAAATAAAGGGAGAGAACTTGATAATTAAATATTTCAAGTAAAACAATTAAGCTTTCACTCGGGGAACTACACTAAACATAAATAAGCACTCTTACATAACTCAGCCAGCATCATCAAAGTATCATATGCAAACAGTGAAAGAGAACACACAACAATCATACACACATGCATAAACAAACACACACACACACACATGCACACACACACACACTTACCCTCCACATAGGCAAAAGAGAGATTCACACAGCCAGGATAGGAATGGTCTGGGTCACCATTCCTGATAATATGAGAGGCACGAGATGTGATAGAGTCCACCAGCATATTGGAGAGCTTAGAAACCCAGGCGTGGTCATATTCCATTTCCTGCAGGGCAATGTTGCAGGCTGCCCCGAGACCCACCACCAGGGGGGTAGGAACCGTGCCTGACCTGGAGATAGACAAACATTACTCATTACACAAAACTAGATAGTGTCAGAGATTTTAATAAAGGAAAAACCAAGTAACAAGACATTAAAAGGTTTAAAGAAGGAATACTGATGTAAATTCTAGCTGGGTTAGTAGTTAGAATGTTTACTGTGTACCTCATGTTACACCTCACCTCATACACAAAACTAGGGAAGTGTAAGAAAGATTTTAAGGAAGGGAAGACTAAATAGCAAGACAGGAAAGGGTTTAGAGAAGGAATAATGTTGGAAATTCAAGTTGGGTTGGTAAATAGAAGGTTTCCCCTCTACCTCACCTCACAACTCATCTCACGCAAGAAACTGGGAAGTGTCAAAAAGGTTTTAATGGAGGGAAGACTAAAAAACAAGACAATAAAAGGTTTAGAGAAAGAATAATGTCACAAGCTGGGTTGGTAGTAAGATGGTTTACTACTGTCCACCTCACCTCATGCCTCGCTCCTGCCCACCACCACTCATGAGAGCCTCCACACGCACTCTGGGCCGGCGACGCACGTATAGACACCCAATGCCCTTTGGACCATAGATCTTGTGACCGCTAGAAAAGTGAATAGAGGAGGATAAATCTTGTGACTGCTAAGATAAAAGGAAGGGGCTGAGTAACAGACTAAAAATGAATAGAGGAGCATAAATCTTGTCACCACTAGAAGAAAATAATGGGAGTATATTTAATAACAGATTGGTTAGGATAGATTACACAGACAAATGAATACAGGAGAATAAATCTTGTGACTGTTAAGATAAAAGAAAGGGACTGAACTAATAAGACTAAAAAGGAATAGAGGAACATGAATTTTGTGACCACTCAAATAAACAAAGGGAATAGATTAATAACAGTCTGGACAGGATAGATTACATAGACAAGTGGATAAAAGAGGATAAATCTTGTGACTGCTTAGATAAATAACTGGACTAGATTAACAATGGACTGAAGAGGATAAATTAGACAGACAAATGGATAAAGAAAGATAGATTAATGATGAATAAATAGGTAGGACTAGATTAATAACACACAGGACAGGATACATTAGACAGACAAATGAATATAAGAGGATAGGTCTATATTGAGCAAATAGATAAAAAGTATGACATACGAGTATATTGAAATGACTAGCTTGCTAACTAAATGAAGGTCAACTCAAATTAGTGAAGGCATAAACAATTGACAAACTAACTGACTAACCAACAAATTCACACACTCACTGACCAGTAAGCACTATCCAGAATCAACACACACACAAACAAACTCATTCAACTACCACCACCACCACCACACACTCACCTGATGGACATGAGGTCAACATTGAGGTCATGGACATTAACAGGTATCTTCCCAACTGCTTGCGCTGCATCAGTGTGGAAGAAGACCTTGTGTGCTCGACAGACTTCTCCTATTTCTCTGAGGGTCAATGGAGACACTCATGTAGGAGGGGCACCGGCCAAAAGCAACAAAATAACAATACACTAAAGGCCCACTGAGGTAATGGTCCCGAAACAGATGTCAAGAGAATTATAAAAAAATTTACAGATAATCAAGAGAATTACAAAAAAATGTACAGATAAGTGTCTTGAAAACTAGTGAGGTGTTATGACTCTTTTCATTGGAGTATACTATCGATCTGCCAATTGAAAGAAAAAAACTGATTAAATAAAATATAGTGCCACTAGGTAAGTTGCACATTTCTAAACCTGATAGAAGAGATGTTTATATTCTAGCAAGACAAGGTTACTTAAAAACTTTGTGTGGTGTTTTAAAACTAAGGAAAAGTTGAGGTCTATGGTTGCAAAAACATATGACACCAATAAACTAAAGTAGAGATAGATGGAGATAAATACACAAAAAACCTTTAAAATAATCTTGAAAACCTGTAAAAAAAAAATTATGAGATATTTTGAAACCCAAGAAAAGTGAAGGTCTATAGTTGCCAAGATCCTGAAAAATAAGACAGCAGAAAACTAAGATAGAGATAGATAAAAAGATCAAAATACACTAAACCCTTTAAAATCTTGTACAGCTTAAAAACCTTGAAAAACTAAAAAAAAAGAAAAAAAAGAAAAAACCTTATGAGACATTTTAAAACCCAAGAAAAATGGAGGTGTGCAGTTGCCAAGATCCTGATAATATGACAATAGAAAGCTAAGATACAGAGAGATAGAAAGATACAATTTGGGAAAAAAAAAAACACTCAATGGACTGTAATGTATAGATAGATTAGAACACATACAGTCAATGGAGAAGCTGAATAACTCCACAAACAGGACAAATACTCAAAGGACTCAATACATAGATAAACAGATTAGGTTAGGTTAGATTAGGTAAAGACACTCACTTGATAGGCTGAATAATTCCTATCTCATTATTAACAGTCATGACCGAGACGAGAGCCGTGTCAGGACGCAGTGCCTTCTCCAGCTCCTCCACTGAGATGCGACCCGACTTATCCACCGGCAAGTAAGTCACCTCCCACCCCTCGTTCTCCAGGGCACGGCAGGAGTCCAGGACACACTTGTGCTCCTACGGGGAGAAAAGAATGTGTGTCCTCTAAGTCAATGGATAGAAGAGTTAGGAAAAGGTTATTATATTCTAGCACACAGTGAAAAGTGAAGCAGAAATGGCTTTTAAACACACTAGACAATTCAGCTCACATGAAATGAGGAATGGCTTTAGTGGAATCAGGAATCTTAACTGACTGACTTAACAGGAAACAGGAATATCAATCAACTTACTTAACTGGAATCAGAAATCTTACCTAACTTATTTAAATGGAATCAGGAATCATGACTGACCTAACAGGAATCAGAAATCTTAACTGACAAACTTCATAGCAATCAGGAATCTTAGTAGCCTAATTTAACTGAATTCAGGAATATTAACGAACTAACTAACTTAACAACTTCAAGACTGGGGCACATTTTTACCTTGAGATTTGTGTACGATCAGACTATTTTATTGACGTTAGGAAGGGTCTATGAAGGTCAAAAGATTAATGGCCATAGTCTTCACTAATTTAATCCCCCACATAAATTTCAGAAGCTGTATAAAATAACCAAATACTGTGCAGAATGAACACCACTCTCTGACAGCCAGTAGAGCACACAGCATGGCAGGGGGAGGACTTACTGTCTGTGTGGTGATGACATGCCTCTTCTTTGACTTGTAAAACCTCGCCACGCCCTTCACACTGATGTTGTTGCTCTCTGTGGCGCCTGATGTGAAGATAATTTCCTTCTTGTCCGCCCCGATAAGGTCTGCAACTTGCTGGAGTGAGGAGTTAAAATAGTGCTAGATGTCTTGAATTCATACAAATAGAGGTGATATATAATGTGATAATCTTAAATTTATTAGTACACACTTGAGTAATGAGGTTGATGAAAATGGAAGGGCAAAAAGAGTGAAAGTGGTGTCTAATGTCTTGTATATATTAGCATACTTTGAGAAATAAAGTTGATAAATGGTGTAAAACTATGGTCTTAAACTTACACACACTGGGAAATATAGTTGATAAATGCTGCACATCTATTTGTAAACACAATGAAGACCTACAACTTTCTTAACATTCCTTCTTCCCTCAATCAACAGCATGGCATAGATTGAAAGATATATAGAGAACAGTAATCAAAAGTTAAATATTCACAACCTCACTCTTTCTCCTATGATCCACAACTCATAATCACCATCCGAACCTGTATCATTAACCTTCCCTTTCTTTTGGCTAACTCTCAGACCTGCACGGGAACTGGCAAATAAGTGGCCCTTTTTTTCATATACTCTCTATTGACCTTGGCCAGTCTCCTCTCTTACATTAACAAAAACTCAATCTTTTGCTACAGTCCCACCAAGCAAGACTCACCTGCCTGGCGGTCTCCACAGCACGCTCACTCTCCCATCCGTAACTGTGTGTGCGGGAGTGTGGGTTGCCATACTGGTGGGTGAGGTAAGGCAGCATTGCATCCAGCACACGAGGATCTAGCGGTGTGGTGGACTGGGCATCGAGGTACAGGGGCCACGTTCAGGGGAGTCAGTTTCCTCGGCAGCATTTAGTGACTGGAGGTGACTTGAAGTGCCTGCAGAAGGGAAGTGTTTGTAGGAAATAGATTTTTTTTGTCTTTTCATGTAAGAGGGGGGAGATGACCAAGGGTAACAGAAAGAGTGAAAAAAGAAAGGTCCACTTAAGATACCAGCCTCTGTGCAGATCTGAGAAAGTTAGCCAAAAGAAAGAGATAAATGTCTTGATGTGGTGTAATGTTTTGAGGATAGGTTTCACAGATACCAACAGTGAAAAATAGTGCACTTCTTTATCATTTAATTACTATGGGTTTATTGATTATGTAAGAGAAAAAGTGGTCAATGGCAGCAAAAAAGGCCCACTTAGATACCAGTTCCTACACAGGGTCAAGAGAATTAGCCAAAAGAATGAAATAAAGATCCTGAAACTTCCCCTTGAATAAGTTTAGGTCATAGGTAGATAGATATATAGAAGCAGGCAGAGAATTATGTATGTACAGAATGGATATATTGACTGCTAGAAGTGTCATCATGCTAGGCTGAAAACATTACCTTAACTTATAATTTGAGGGTAATATCAGCTATTAAGTATGAAAAACAGAATGCTTTACATCACTATGGGTTTATATATGTGCACAGAAAGGAAATATTGTTAACCCCTTTAATACCAAGACACATTTTTTACCTTGAGATTTATGTACGATTAAACCATCTTATTGCATTAAGGGTGAATGGAGGTTAGAAGATTAACAGCCACAGTCTTCACTATCTTAATCCTCCACACAAGTTTCTAAAGCTGTATAAAACTACTATATAGCAACCAGAATGAATATAGAAACACGTCATGGTACTGAAAGGGTTAAGAAGTTGTAAGCATCATCATATCTCATTGAAAAGATTACATAACCTTATAATTTGGTAATAAAAGATGTGATATCAGGTGCTTTTTAAAATTTTCTTGTTATAGACTTCTTTTATGTGTCTATGGAAAGGAATAGGGTGTAGTGCAGTGGTTCATAAGACTATCCCTTTCCACTGGGAGATAAGGATAAAGAACTGATGTGTGCATGAAATTGTTAGCATTGTAAATAGATTGGTTAGTTAGGGAGGTTGGTAGAAGAAGGGAAATACATCAGAAGCATTAATTTGTTCTGTAGTTAAAGAGAAATATATCAGAAGTATTAATTTGTTCTAGTAGAAGAGAAATATCAGAAGTATTAATTTGTTCTGACAAGTTAAGCTAGTTGTCTTGATTATTGTGAATTTTTTTTCTTTTCAGGAATTATCTACAAGGATGATTCTGTCTACTCTCCCTCTATTCCCTCCCTTCCACATACATGAATAAGTAAGTTTACCAAATATATATGGTCATTTGTCTCCCTAGCCTTTTTTCTCTTTTTTTTTTTTTTTAGAAAATGTGATATTAGGTCTAAATGGGTGTTCCCCGACGAAGTAAATCAAAACAACCTTAATCCAAGTTAACCCAACAGTGAGTGTACTGCCACAACATTCCGTCGTGTCATGCGCTACTGACAAGGACCAATAGTGAACATTAACCAAAGAGATAAATAAGTAAAACAAGCACATCACACAATATAAACTTAACAGATTAATGAAAAACACAACAAAATACTTATCACAAACACAGACCCGCCTTGATACAAACCCAGAATATGACTTCCGGAAAAATGACATTCTTACAAAACAGGAAAATCACGTGAGGGAAAATAAACCACACAAAGACAAAACAAACAATAACAACCACCAAAACAAACACACACACAACTCATCACCCAAACAAATAGCATTTCCAAGGTAAAACAAGACAGGCAGGAAAATAAGCCTTAAAATCTGACCTCAAGATCTTACCTAAGGCTCTGAGGGAGGTTGAAGGAGAGGCAGCCACATTTATCTTACTCCTGAAGGCTCCACAAGCCCTGGTGACGCTTCTGAAGTGGCCCAGCATGGCGATGAGGTGTTCCGGCGTCCCTCTGTTACTATGACGATAAAAGGAGACAGTGCACTAGGTCGGGAGAGTGTAAAATTGAGAAGGTATTTGTCTTACGTAGGTGGATCTTGTTGGTATGTTCCTGAGTCTTCTTAACGGGGTGACATAGCTGACAGTTTCTTGCGTTATTTTTGTTATTTACTTATATTTTCTTAATAATCGTGGCATTTCTTGTACTATTTTGATGTGGTTCTTAATTCTATGTTTTTTTTGTTATTTTAATGTTAAATTATTGATATCAATGTGTTTTAGTGTTACGTCATGATGTATCGACAAAAATCCTGGGAATCGTCAAAATTTTCGGAAGATATTCAGAATTTTCAGGAGGTATGGGTTTTTTCATGAGTTAGTCTTCAGATTTCGGATCTGTATTATTCTATTGTGTAATACAGGGTTGCCATACATCTGGATTTTCTCGGATATGTGTTGAAATCACGCATTGAAATTTATGTCGGGAAGATTTAAAATGATTCTTCAAATGTTCGGAATTTCAGCTTCCATCATTAAATGTTTAAAAAAATGTCATGTCTATAAATTGAAATGGTGGGAGAGAGGAAGGGAGAAGGGTTTACCAGGTGGCAGCTGCTCTGTGTTAGGGAGAAAGGCTAACCTGAACTCCTGTAGGCCCACTCCTTGATATTGGTAAACCGCTGCGAGCGAAGTGAGTTATATTAGCTGGGGGTTTGGAGGGCCCTGTAAGCCCAGAGATTTTTTTTCTTTTAAACTTAGCAATTTTAAGGGCATATTTAAGCTCTCTCTATGTCTCTCTCGTCTCCACAGCCATGCACACATGCACACACACACACACATCTACGCACACATCCACACCCACACCCATCCACACACACACACACATCTACGCACACATCCACACCCACACCCACACCCATTCACCCACCCACCCACATCAACAACCACCACCACCACCACACCAAGGTATCCCAGGAACCACGGCCCCCGACCCGCCAGCCCCCGCCAGCCCCGCCCCTTCACCCTGCAGCCAAGTGATTTTGGGCGCTTTTCGAGTGTTTTGCAGGTGTTTGCAGGTGTTTCAATGGCTCGCTGTGTTGGAGTAGGTGGAAAAGGTGGAAGTGGACGGGTGGGGATGAATGTAGGAGGGAGGGTTGGGGAGATAGTGATGGTGAGAAAAGTTGCAAAAAAACTACTTCGGCTCTACATCACCATTTTTTCATTTATTATTAGAGTTTGCATTGTTTTTCTACTTTATTTGTTGATAGGAATGTAAATCATATAATAATCCGTAATAAGATCGTGTCTAGCTATGTCTTTTGTTTCTTGTTGAAATAACACTTTCGGCATTACATAATTTTAACTCTTTTTAATTAGCACGCCTGGGATTGCTCTGGTGCTTGATATAAGGCTTACAAGGTGTGAAAAACATGATTCAGGTAATAATATTCCATAAAATCTTGTCAAACTATTCGTATTTTCAAATTCAAAATTTCTAACGGTAACAAAATAGAAAACAAAAATCTTTATACGACAAGGAATCTGTGTTTTCTTTATTTGGCTGGAAAGGGAAAATTTTTCGTATTTAGAAAATGTAATATAATGCAGTTTGACTGTGCTTTCCATCTCGACATTTTGATGTGTTTTGGAGCCGTTGATTTTAATGATACACCTGTCGTTGGACGGCGATACGTAAACAAACCACCCGGTAAGGATATTATATTTTGGTTATTAATTAAATTATTTGTCCCTTTTAAAAGTATAGTGCATACCAGTCTGGGAGCCTGTTTTCTTGTGGCGATTTTTAAAATGAATTACGTACGTAAATATTTGGCCACAGGAGGGGCACCTCAGCCGTGCCTTTATTCCAGGTTAATCCACCAGTGTTTACCTGCATTCCCCTGTATTTCCAGAGCCAGCGAGTGAAACAAAGCTAGAATTAACAACCGAAATAGATAAATAGCCATTACTGTGTTAAATAAGGCGATGGTTATGTATACCCCCGTTCAGACCGCCCGTGCCCATCACGACCCGGACCAAGATCCCGCCCCATCAACCCCCGTATCACCTCGTCAACATTCCCTTCAATTCTCAGTGTTTTCCAGGCATTTCTTGTTGGTTCCCACCTGAAATGTATAATTTGTAGTGGTAGGCGGAAGAAATAGGGAATGGAAGTGTGTGACAGTGTAATAGTAGTACCACCATCAGCAACACAGTTTTTATCGTTGTGTGTGTGTGTGTGTGTGTGTGTGTGTGTGTGTGTGTGTGTGTGTGTTATATGCCCAAGTAAGAGATCATTATCACTCCACGGTGTCTCGATAGAACTGAGCTTTGTCTTGAGGCTGCCACTGTCAGGCCGGTGGTGATGTTCAGGCCGCGGACAGACCGCCTCAACGTGTATGGCGCACTTGGCATTCACACACTGTTAACCTTCAAACCGTGTGTGATATTCCTTTATACTGTAAGAAGAGAAAGCTGACCAAGGACAACAAAGAGTGAAATATAAAAAAAGCCCACTTAGTTGTTATGGCCCTTATATGGTCTTTTATGAAGTCGATGCTCCAGTGCAGCTTTCCTTCCTTGCTTGAATGGACTCACTTTGCGCCAAGTCTTTTCTCTTTAACCGGCGTTGATATAGGCTTCAATTTGGATTATTGTGTACTTGTTTGTGACCTTGTGAGCTTGTTACTGCAGGAAAGGTAAATAAATTGAGTTTTTTTTATTAATTTAAATGCTTTCCAATACTATATCAGTTATTAGTGATGATGTCCGGAATTTTGATAGCTAATATATGACAACGCTAGTGTAATCGTCATCCTTTTCCTGAGAGAGAGAGAGAGAGAGAGAGAGAGAGAGAGAGAGAGAGAGAGAGAGAGAGAGAGAGAGAGAGAGAGAGAGAGAGAGAGTGGGGGGGAGGGATTAGAGGGCAGGCGGATGGGGCACCACATTTCCTACGTGACACATCTACAAATTTAGCAGTTTTTAGAGTAGTGACATACTTCCTACAGGGACACAGCATATCTCCTATACACAGTAGGTGTAGGAAATATCTCCTATACACAGTAGGTGTATAGGAGAATATAATAACCTTTTCCTAACTCTTCTATCCATTGACTTAGAGTACACACATTCTTTTCTCCCCGTAGGAGCACAAGTGTGTCCTGGACTCCTGCCGTGCCCTGGAGAACGAGGGGTGGGAGGTGACTTACTTGCCGGTGGATAAATCGGGTCGCATCTCAGTGGAGGAGCTGAAGGCACTGCGTCCTGACACGGCTCTCGTCTCGGTCATGACTGTTAATAATGAGATAGGAATTATTCAGCCTATCAAGTGAGTGTCTTTACCTAACCTAACCTATTTAAACTAACATGTTTATCTATGTATTGAGTCCTTT
The DNA here is from genome assembly GCF_017591435.1 of Portunus trituberculatus. Taxonomy (NCBI): domain Eukaryota; kingdom Metazoa; phylum Arthropoda; class Malacostraca; order Decapoda; family Portunidae; genus Portunus; species Portunus trituberculatus. Next base: position 4,537,887 of record NC_059276.1, read on the forward strand.
GAAAGGACTTATAACAAGCTAAGTACTTGTTGACTAGTCAAGGTCGTCAGGAGTGGAGTGATCCAGAAGTGCCGAACACAATGGCTCCCCGCTAGGTGGGGGAAGGTGCGCCTACATAGTGTAGGAAATGTGACAGAAGAGATTATTGTGTGTAGGAGATATGGTGTATCCTTGTAGGATATGTGATACAACAAAATTTTGAGTGCAGGAAATATGTCACTATCCTAAAACCGCAAAATTTGTAGATGTGTACTCAGTTTTTGTGTAGGAAATGTGCTGGATACTCATTTTGTATAGGACATATGACCACCTATGTGTAGTATATGCGACAAAAAAAAAAAAAAAAAGAAGACACGGAAGAGAAAAGACGAAAAAAAACGTCATAAGATTAATGAAAGCGAAGGAGAGAGGAGGCCAATGCAAAACCAATCCCATCCTCTCTCCCCAATACACACACACACACACACACACACACACACACACACACACACGCTGCCTTTCTTTCATTTCCTCATCACCGCCATAGTACTTCGCCCACCCAGTCCTTCTCAGCGGCGCCCTTGTAACCAATAACCAGTAACCAGTAGCCCAGCCCTTCATTCTCCATCCCAAGGCGTCAGTGTCACGGGCGGGGCAGCGCGGGCGGGGCGGGGCGGCTCCATTAGGGGTATTGGGTTGGCTGGGGCGCGCGTGGAGGTCGTTTGTCGGGTGTCGCGCGGGATAGCCTCCCCGTCACCGTGTTCAGCGTTCATTCACAAATTATCTAATCCAATTACGGCGCCATCGCTCGTTTTTATATAGACAAAAGAAAACGGACAGCGTCGCCTCGCTTTAATATCGCCATCCATAACGGCTGGGCGTCCATTACACTGATTTGCTCTCATTTTGTAATTGACCTCTGCTTCCGAGATCCCGGCCTGGCTGTGACTTCGGCTTCCTGCACCCTTCCTTCACGCACCTACCCAGCACGTCCTATGTACACACAGCGCCTCGAATAAGAGATGATTTAAGACTCTATTGCGTT
>NC_059276.1:4541410-4548910 GCF_017591435.1 Portunus trituberculatus
TTTTCCCTATCGAGTCTTACATAGATCTTGGTTTCGAGCGCATTTGTTAGGCAGCGATAGTGTGAGGTGCAGATAAGATACGGAGAGAGGGAGACTGGAAAGGCTACGGTGGTGGTGGTGGTGGTAGTGTTTTTCTTGATGTGTGTGTGTATGTGTGTGTGTTTGTCTATCTCTCTCTAGTATTCTCAAACTCTTCTGTGCTTCACCTTCAGTACTACAAAATGCTTTATCTAAATTTACACGAATTTTTAAGGTGTTTTTACTGTTATAAAGGCAGAGTGACAACTTTTCTGCAATACAAACTGAGAAGCACTCTTGAAAAACCCGCTAGTCATCTCTGCGGCCTTGGAAAATGCTCGTGGTTGAGAGAACTAAGCGTTTCTGAAGACTGACTCCCTCTCTCTTGTTTCTATTTCATCTTTAATTCGTCTTCCTTCTGCTCTCAGCCTTCCTTCTACTTTGCCTCTCATTTCTAAGCCTTCTCTCTCTCTCTCTCTCTCTCTCTCTCTCTCTCTCTCTCTCTCTCTCTCTCTCTCTCTCTGTCATTCACTCACTCTCTAAGTAATTTTCTCTTCAGTTAAGTGGAAAGTAATTTTAGCACTCACTTAAGAGCAAACTTCCCTCTTCTTCAGGAAACTATAGTGTTCTCTCTCTCTCTCTCTCTCTCTCTCTCTCTCTCTCTCTCTCTCTCTCTCTCTCTCTCTCTTTTACGAGTCCATCATTCGTTTAGTAGTAGTAGTAGTAGTAGTAGTAGTAGTAGTAGTAGTAGTAGTAGTAGTGGTGGTGGTGGTGGTGGTGTTATTTACACACACACACACACACACACACAGAGAGAGAGAGAGAGAGAGAGAGAGAGAGAGAGAGAGAGAGAGAGAGAGAGAGAGAGAGAGAGAGAGAGAGAGAGAGAGAGAGAGAGAGAAGAGAAAGGAAAGAAACAAAGAAATAGAAAACGAAGAGAAAGACACACACACACACACACACACACACACACACACACACACACACAGAGAGAGAGAGAGAGAGAGAGAGAGAGAGAGAGAGAGAGAGAGAGAGAGAGAGAGAGAGAGAGAGATATGAAATCATCCAAACAATACGTGCTTCTGAATACGTGTGTGTGTCTGTGCGTGCGTATGTCAGTGTCCGTGTGTGTGTGTGTGTGTGTGTGTGTGTGTGTGTGTGTGTGTGTGTGTGTGTGTGTGTGTGTGTGCAGATAACATTATACTCTCTGATTCCTCGCATCTGACCCATGTGGGATAAATATCTTCTTAAAGACGTCCATATTTTTCTTGCCCATTGCTATCTTGAGGGACAGAGGATCAGGGGAGGAGGAGGAGGAGGAGGAGGACGAGGAGGAGGAGGAGGAGGAGGTGGTGGTGGTGGTAGGGACTGGAAAAGAAGGAAAAAAGTATAAAAAGAGAAAAAAATAGTGAAAAAGTAGCTGAGATAAGGTGAGTTCTGACCAGAGAGAGAGAGAGAGAGAGAGAGAGAGAGAGAGAGAGAGAGAGAGAGAGACTAGGACATGACAAACTAAAAGAAACTAAAAAACAAGGAAAACGTAACGAAATCAAGAAAAAAAAAATGTAGTCGAGCTGAATCCTGGCAGAGAGAGAGAGAGAGAGAGAGAGAGAGAGAGAGAGAGAGAGAGAGAGAGAGAGCAGTAATCGCGGCAACACCAGAGAGGCGGGGAAAGCTATTTGCATGTGGTAATATACATTAGTTTAGTCCCCGGTTCAGTCTGCCCTTTAAATAGCCCCTCTCTCTCTCTCTCTCTCTCTCTCTCCCTCTCTCTCCCTCCGGCCCTTTAAACTCCCCTCGTAAACCTTCTCTCTCTCTTTCACCCTTTTATTCATCGTGTTTTTCCTCCCCTCTCTGCCTTTTTAGAGTTCAAGTGTCTAGGAGGAGGAGGAGGAGGAGGAGGAGGAGGAGGAGGAGGAGGAGGAGCAGGAGGAGGAGAGATTCAAGGGATGTCTGTGGTTACCTTGCTTCCTCCTTCCTCTTCATCTTTCTCATCCTCCTCCTCCTCCTCTTTGTCATCATTACTCTCCTCCTCTTTCTCGTCCCGGTTCTCCTCCTCCTCCTCCTCCTCTTCCTCCTCCTACTGCTCTTTGTCATCATTACTCTTTTCCTCCTCTTCCATCTCCTCCTCCTCTTCCTCTCCATGTTTTTCTCTCTCATTATCTTAACTTCTCTCCTCTTCCTCCTGCTCTTCCTCCTCCTCCTCTTGTTTTTCCTCCTAGTCCTTCTCTAATTATCTCTTTCCCTTTCTTCTTTCCTTCTCTTCCTACGCCTCTTCTTCACCAACATTAGTGTCCCTCCTCCTCCTCCTCCTCCTCCTAGTCCTCCCGTTTTATTGCTTTATTTGCTCCTCCTCCTCCTCCTCCTCCTCCTCCTCCTCCTCCTCCTCTTCTTGTTTTTGTCCTCGTGTTAACTTCCCTTCTTATCTTCCTGGTCTTCATTTCAACGCCTCCTCCTCCTCCTCCTCCTCCTCCTCCTCCCCATCTTCTTCCTGTTTTTTCTTTCGTTTTTCATTTTCTTTAGTCTTCTTTAACCCTTTTCCCTTCTTTTTCTTCTAAGTCGCTATTTTATCTATCCTCCTCCTCTCCTCCTCTTCCTGTTGCTGTTCGTCTCTTCCTTTGTATTCCCTTGTATTCCTCCTTTAGTTAGCCAAGCGGACTCTCAATCCAGTCTCAGTTGTCGCCCTGTTACTCCTTCATTACCCCGTGGATTTGCAGCAAGGGCGCGGTAATGCCTGACAAGTCCTCGAGGAAAGCCTTTACCAGTAGCGCCAGGAGATAGCGAGTAAAGAATAACTAAGTAGTAGACCATTTAACACTCCTGCGCCGCGTTTCCACTACTCTCAAGGCCTACAGTTGAAGTGAGTCGGTCTTTTTGGGGTGTTGTTGTGGTTCTAGTTGTTCTAGTAATGTTTTTTATATTATTTACTGGAGAAACACTTGAAAACCTTGCTAGTTGTCTCTTTGCCTTTTGTAAAATTGACACGGTGAAGTGACATGGGTTTTTAAGGACGTTTTAGGTTTCTAGTTGAAGTGAGTCGGGTTTTTCAGGTGTTTTTATGGTTTTAAGGATAGATTAGTAAGGTTTCTATATCATTTACTGGAGAAACACTCTAGTAGTCTCTGTGGCTTTAGAAAATTGATGTGGTGAAGTGACATTCGTTTTGAAGGACAATTTTATGGTTCCAATGAAGTGACTTGGTTTTTAAGATGTTTTTGTGGTTCTGGTGACAGTTTAGCAATGGTTTTATATTATCTACTGAGGAAGCATTCTTAAAAACGTAGCTTTCGAAAATTGTATGTGGTTTTTACTAGTATTTTAACTGTTCTAAAGAAGTGGTACGGTTTTTTATGGCGTTTTTGTGGTTCTAGGTTTCTATATTAGGGTTTCTATATTATCTACTGGAGAAGCACTCTAGAAAACCTGGCTTGTAGTTTCTGTAGCTTTTGAAAAATTGACTGGGTTTTTAATTTTTTTTATGGTTCTAATTGAAGTGACTTAGTTTTTTTTAAGATGCTTTTGTGGTTCTAGTGACAGTTTAGTAATGTTTCTATATTATTTACTATGGAAACATTCTTAAAAACGTGGCTTTCGAAAAATGTGTGTTTTTTATTAGTATTTTAACTGTCCTAGTGAAGTGGTACGGTTTTTATGGCATATTTGTGGTTCTAGGGATAAATTAATAGGGTTTCTATATTATTTACTGGAGAGACCCTTTAGAAACCTTGCTAGTCGTCTCTGTGGCTTTTGAAATTAATGTAGTGAAGTGACATGGGTTTTCAAAGGGTGTTTTTATGGTTCTAGTGACAAATTAGCGAGATTTCTTTACTACTAACAGGAGAAACACTCTTGAGAACAAAACTAAAAGAGAAAGAGTAAAAAAAATCAAAGAAATCAAGACAGAAGCAACAAGATAATTAAGGAAACAAAACAAAGAAAAGCTAAAAGAAAGAAAAAAAGGGGAAAAAATAACACTGAAAGGCAACATCGAAAAACATTAACGAGACAAAAAAAAAAAAAAAAAAAAAAGTGAGGGAGAGGGAAGAGGAAAAAGAAAAGGCAACAGAAAACGGGAAGGCAATCCACTAACGCCATCTAGGAGTGAGAATCTTCAAAACTCATCTGCGTTAACTTTCATAATCGTTTCCTACTTCCCCAAGACAACTCTGTTCCTCCACGCTACGGGGAAAAAGAGGAGGAGGAGGAGGAGGAGGAGGAGGAGGAGGAGGAGGAAGAGGAGGAGGGAGAAGGGGGAGGAGCTATAAATCATATGAATTACTTAGATAGTGAAGAGAATGAGGCGACGAGTGAGCGAGCTAGAGAGAGAGAGAGAGAGAGAGAGAGAGAGAGAGAGAGAGAGAGAGCGTGGGGAGGGGGGGCGGCAAATGACAATGAGATAAAGGAAGGAAGGGGAGAGTGAAGCTTTGAGCACTAAAAAAAAAAAAGAAAAAAGAAAAAAAGTCTTCGTTGAAACACACACAAAGAAACACAAACGAGAAAAGAACAGCAGCAGATCCTTTGGCCCTAAATAAACTGTATGATGAAGAACAGTAAGAGGAAAAGGAAGAATAAAAACGAGAAATGCGAAGGAAAACAAAGGAATAACAAGCAGCATCATATTTTTTGTCTCTTAGTAAACTGATGAGAAGAAATTAGAAGCTTAGAGGAAGAAGAGGAGAAGGAAAAGAAAAAAAGAAGAGGAAGAGGAGAAACAGAAGAAATAAAAAGACACAAAGGAAAAACAAAGGAATAACAAGCAGCATCATATTGTTTGTCCCTAAGTAGACTGATGAGAAGAAATTAGAAGCTTAGAGGAAGAGGAGGAGGAAGAAGAGGAGGAGGAGGAAGAGGAGGAAGAAGAAATATAGAAGAAAGAAAAAAAGATATAAAGGAAAACAAAGAAATAACAAGCAGCATCATATTTTTTGTCCCTAAGTAGACTGATATAAAGAAATTAGAAGCTTAGAGGAAGAAGAGGAGGAGGAGGAGGAGGAGGAGGAAGAAGAAAAATAGAAGAAAGAAAAGAGATACAAAGGAAAACAAAGGAATAACAAGCAGCATCATATCTGTTGTCCCTTAGTAGACTGTGATATGAAGCTTAGAGGAAGAGGAGGAGGAAGAAGAGAAGGAGGAGTAGGAGGAGGAGGAAGAGGAGGAAGAAGAAGAGAAGGAGTAGGAGGAGGAGGAGGAAGAGGAGGAGGAAGAAGAGAAGGAGTAGGAGGAGGAGGAGGAGGAGGAAGAAGAGAAGAAGGAGGAGGAAGAGGAGGAGGAGGAGGAGAAAGCCGCATCAAACAGCAGAGGGGTGAGCTAATACCAGTCATTCCAGGGCGACACAGGAGCAGATTAGGGGAATGGCAAGTGCTGTCTTATATTCATACCAGACGCGTATCATGTACTAGTTGTGTTACGCCTGCGCTCTCTCTCTCTCTCTCTCTCTCTCTCTCTCTCTCTCTCTCTCCTAAACAATGACGAAAGGAAGGAAAAATGAAAGAAGGAAGAATTAACAATGAAACTAAATGAATAAAGGAATGAAAGAAGGAAAGAAGGAAGGAAGGAAGGAAAGACGAAAGAGAGAGAGTAACAACAAAGAACAATAAAAAGAATAACAAAACTAAAAACAAGAAAAAAAGAAAAGCGCGAAAAAAAAACGTTAAAAAAATAGCACATTTAGACCAAACGAAACGAAAGAAAAAAAAATAAAGAAAATAAAAAAAATAGGCGAGTTTCGAGCGATATAAAAACAGTAGCACTTCCGAGCGATACATTAAGAGAACGAGCGGAGGCCAGAGGGAAGGCAGTGTCTACAATGGGATTTGCCTAATGTCTGTATCATAGCTTCAGATTTATTCTTGTTTCCCAGGCGATTTCCAAAGTTTGCGGTAATGTTTGCCAAGCGTGACGGGAGGACGAGGAGAGAAGGAAAAGAGGAGGAGGAGGAGGAGAAGGAGGAGGAGGAGGAGGAGGAGAGGAGGAGAGAAGGAGAAGAGAAGAAGAAAAAGAGGAGAGGCGGAGGAGAGAGAGAGAACAGAAGGAAAAGAAGAAAAAGAGGGGAGAAAAGGAGAAGAGGAAGAGGAGAGAGAGAGGAGAGAAGAAGGAGGAGAAGAGAAAGAGAAAAAGAGGAAGAGAGAACGAGACGAGCATGATTGAGATGAACCCGATGGACGAAGGAAGAGAAAAAAAAACAAGAGGAGGAGAGAAGAAGAGGAAGAAGAGACGAGAATGACTGAGACAAAGCTGAAGAGAAAGGAAGAAGGAAGAACAAGGAGGATAAAGAGAATGAGGAGAAGAGACGAGAATGATTGAGGCGAAGCGGAAAGAAGAGGGAAGAACAAAAGGAGAATAAAGATGAAGAAGAAGGAAAAGAAGAAGAATGGCAAGGTTTGTAAGTGAAGACAAAATAGGAGACGAACCCGAAGGAAGAAGGAAGAAGAAAGAAGAAAAGGAAGATAAGAAGGAGGAGGAAGAAGGAAGGTAATGCTTATAATTGAAGAAGAAAGAACAAAAAACAAGAAAAGGAAGAAGAAAAAAGGAGGAGAACAAGGAGGAAGAATTTAAAGGATTGAAGAAAAGAAAGGATGAAGAAATGGAGGAAGAACGGAAGGAAGAAGATAAACATGGAACTTAAAAAAATAAATGAAATAAAACACGAAGATAATACAAAAAAAAAACACCACAAAGAACACAAACAGAAGCAAACAGAACTCTAACAGAAACAAACAGAACCGATTAAAGAATAGAAAACTGAAATAAATACAGAAAAATAAGAAAAAAATGCAAAAAAAAAAAAACCGTCAAACAGAACCCAAACAGAACCAAACAAAATCAAAACAGAATCAAACCTTAAAAAAAGATAAACAAATAAAAACTAGAAAAATAAGAACAAAAAAACCCAAAACACGCAAAGGAATCCGAACAGAACCAAACAGAACCAAACAGAACCAAACAAAACAGAACCAAACAAAAGGCAAACAGAACCAAACAGAAGCAAACAAAAGGCAAACAGAACCCAAACAGAAGCAAACAGAACCAAACAGAAGCAAACAGAATCCAAACAGAACCCAAACAGAACCAAACAGAACCCAAACAAGAAAACATAACCAAACAGAACCAAAACAGAACCCAAACAGAACCAAACAGAACCCAAACAAAAGCAAACAGAACCCAAACAGAACCAAACAGAACCCCAAAAAACTCAAACAGAACCCAAACAGAACAAAACAGAACCCAAACAGAACCAAAACAACCAAACAAAAACAAACAGAACAAACAGAACCAAAACAGAACCAAACAGAACCCAAACAGAACCAAACAAAAGCAAACTGAACCAAACAGAACCCAAACAGAACCAAACAGAACCCAAACAGAACCAAACAGAACCCAAACAGAACCCAAATAGAACCAAACAACGAAACAGAACCCAAACAAAAGCAAAGAGAACCCAAACAACCAAACAGAACCAAAACAGAAGCAAACAGAACCAAACAG
>NC_059276.1:4553910-4556410 GCF_017591435.1 Portunus trituberculatus
CTTCCTTTCTTTTTCTTTTCCAGCTCGTCATTCTTCTTTTCCTTCCTTTTCCATCCTCATCTCTTCCTTTCCAGCCTCATTCTTTCATTATTTTCTTTTCCACATCATTATCTCTTTTCCTTCTCTTTCCAGTCTCCTTTTCCAGCCTCATTTTTCCTTTCTTTTTCCTTTTCCAGCTAGTCTCCTTTTCCTTCCCTTTCCAGCTTCATCTCTTCCTTTCCCAGCCCCTCACCACCCCCAGTCACCCAGCTAAGCCATGCACCCTAACCCCCCTTCACTTCGAGAGCTCCACCGGGAACCCTTCAACCGCCAACACCGCCAACTGATCTCCTAGTAAGAATCTTGTAAACGTAGTCTGAGATCTAAGTAAAAAGCTGGTGAGGGCTGAGAGGTCCCGGGAGTGCGGTCTTGTACCACGCCAGCACCTAAGTTTCGGAGACAAGGAGAGGGAAGAAGAGGACGAGAAGGAGGAGGAGGAGAGCGATGTAGAGTGGAAGAAGGTGGATAGAGGAGGAGAGTGGATTGGATAGAGGTGGATGGAAGGATGGGTCAGCTGTATGAAGGAATGGAATGAGAGATGGAAAGGAGAAGAGATTGGAGGATAGAGAGAGAGAGAGAGAGAGAGAGAGAGAGAGAGAGAGAGAGAGAGAGAGAGAGAGAGAGAGAGAGAGAGAGAGAGAGACGGAAAATCAAACACAACGAACCATACAAATGAAAAAAGAAAACTCAAAATGAAATCAAGAACCAAAACAAAAAAATGGAAAAACAAGACGAAGGAAGAGAAGGAAGAGGAAGAGGAAAACAGGAGGAAAAAAGAGGCAAATTAACAGCCTTCCCAGCAGCGGAGGACCACGTGATTGTGTCTTGTTCCCAGACAAACGAAGGGGGAAGGAGGAGGATGAGGAAACAAGCTGGTCATTGAGGAAAAAGTCTACACCTTGATGACATATTCTCGAGGCGACTCCTGACACCGCTCTCCTGAAGGTGGTGGTGGTGGTAGTGGTACTGTTGTTATTTTTTTTTTTTTTCTGTTATTTTTTTCTTTTTCTTTTAAGTTATCGATTTTTTTTGTTGCTTCATAATTTCCTTTCTTTTTTTTAATCTTTTTGTTGCTTTTTTTTCTTTTCTTTAAATTTGCTGTTTTTGATGTTTCTTCATTAAATTTCTCTTCCTTCTTCCTTCTTTCTCCTTCTCCTCCTCCTCGTTCTTCTATTTAGAGGCAAGAGAGAGAGAGAGAGAGAGAGAGAGAGAGAATATGACAAGGGGGTGATGACAGAGGCGAGAAGATAAGGCTGAGACACGGCAGGGGTTAATGGCAGGGATGGAAATGACAGAGGGAAGAGGTAACAGGAATGAGATGACGGAGAGTGACAGAGGCAAGACAGGGGTGACATAGGGGTGAGACAGGGGTGAGTGACAGTAGAGGTGAGGTAGGGGGTGTGACAGGGGTGAGTGGCAGGGGGGTGAGTGGCAGGGGTGACGCGTGAGAACAATTATACTCTTGCCAGGTTCATTTCACAATTACACACACCATGAGTTCTTGTTCCCAGAGAGAGAGAGAGAGAGAGAGAGAGAGAGAGAGAGAGAGAGAGAGAAAAACTTCGAAAAATACAATTAAATCACTCCTTCTTCTTCTCCTCTTCCTTCATTTTCAGTACTTCTTCTTCTTCTTCTCCTCCTCCTCCTCCTCCTCCTCCTCCTCCTCCTCCTCCTCCTCCTCCACTTCCTCCTCCTCCACTTCCTCCTCCTCCTAATTCTTCTTGTTCTTGTTACTACTACTACTACTACAACTACCTACTACCACCACTACTACTGCTACTACTACTACTACTATCACCACCACCACCACCACTACTACTACTACTACTACTACTACTACTACCACTACCACCACCACTCCACTGCCTCACAATATTTCAATTATCACTCGCCATCAAAATCACGCGGCCAGTGAAACAAATCTGACTTCTGAGCGACACACGACCACACTGCCACTAATACGACCCCCAGAGACCACCCTCACCCCAGTACGACCCCACCACGACCCCAGCACGACCCCAGCACGCCCCAGCAGCTCCCTAGCATACCAAATAGTCCGTCGTTGTGAGATAAGATGTACTTCCACCCTTCTATCGCCCCAAATGATGTGATTTGATAAGACACGAAGCAAAAACAGAAAGTGATGGTGGGATATCCTTTAGTCCCTCTCCCTCTCCCTCTCTCCCTCTCCCTCTCTCCACGTGACTGTGACTGACAATACATAGAAGATAATCGTATTAGACATGAATTATGGCCAACTAATAGAAAGAGAAAGATTATGGGAACTAGATCTATTCATGGCTATCTCTCTCTCTCTCTCTCTCTCTCTCTCTCTCTCTCTCTCTCGATGACAAAGAAGGGAAAAAAGAGAGGAAATGGAGAAGACAGGTGTGTTTTGACAGAGAGAGAGAGAGAGAGAGAGAGAGAGAGAGAGAGAGAGAGAGAGAAGAAAGTATGAAAT
>NC_059276.1:4561410-4568910 GCF_017591435.1 Portunus trituberculatus
ACCCAAACTGACCATACGAGGAGAGAGAGAAGAGGAGGAGGAAGAGGAGGAGGAAGACGAAGAGGAGGAGTGTAAGAAAGCAACATGAGGAACAGTAGGTGGAATTTAAATGAGGAAAAGAAGGAAAATATAAGAAAAGGAGGAAGAGGAGGAGGAGGAGGAGTGTAGAAAAGCATCGTGAAGAGTAGGTGGAATTTAAATGAGGAAAAGGAGGAAGAGATTAGGGAAAAAGGAGGAGGAAGAGGAGAAGGGTTAGAATGCAATATAAGGAAGAGTAGGAAGAAATGAAATGAGGAAAGGAGAATAAAGATAAGAGAGGAGAGGAATGAGGAAGAGGAAGAGGAAGAATAAAGGAGGAGGAGGAAGAGGAGAGTAAGAACGCAACATGAGAAAGTGTAAGTGGAAATTAAATGTTAGAAATGACGTAGAAATAGAAATAGATGAGGAAAAGAGGAGAGAGAAGCAGGAAGAGGAGGAGGAGGAGACGAAAGGAAATGAGAAAAAAGAGAGGAGGAAGAATAAAAGAACGCAAAAAAAGAAAATAAAAGAAAGACAAAAAAAGTAACAAATGAAAACAACAACGAAAAGAAAAACAAAAAGAAAAACAAAGAAAACGATAAAATTATGCAAGGGGTCACTGTACTAAATCTATCGCCGCTCCTCTCCCTCTCCCTCTCTCATTCTCTCCTCTCTCTCTCTCTCTCTCCCCTCTCTCTCACTCTCTCAATGCTGCTTGGATATGGATACTCACGTCGGGAGTCGAGATAACACGAGAGAGAGAGAGAGAGAGAGAGAGAGAGAGAGAGAGAGAGAGAGAGAGAGAGAGAGAGAGAGAGAAAGTGTAAGACGTGTGAGCATTGCAGGACAGTTTGACAGAGAGAGAGAGAGAGAGAGAGAGAGAGAGAGAGAGAGAGAGAGAGAGAGAGAGAGAGAGAGAGAATAAATTTACCACGAAGATCTTAATAATTAATAATGAATAAACTTTTCCTTAATCAAGTATTTATCTAATTAACAACCTCTCTCTCTCTCTCTCTCTCTCTCTCTCTCTCTCTCTCTCTCTCTCTCTCTCTCTCTCTCTCTCTCTCTCTCTCTCTCTCTCTCTCTCTCTCTCTCTCTCTCTCTCTCTCTCTCCTCTCTCTCCTCCTTCTCCGTCCTCTCTCTCTCCTCTCTCTCTCTCTCTCTCTCTCTCTCTCTCTCTACTAGGTCTTTCTTTCATTTGTTTATTTGTATTAAAATATTGTCTGGTTCCTTCAAGCTTACGTATTTGAAGGCTGAACCCATTACAAGTCATTCCTTCAGCCTTATCGCCCTTTAAACTTTAATATCAGCGTAAAGGAATCTCTTCTTTATGGGATTAAATTTCGCGTTGTAATCCGCCTCGCTAATAAAATGTTGTAATGTAATGTTTAAATTAGTTCGCCCTCTTTTTTAAACCATTTTCTATTTTTTTTTTTTTTTTTTTTTTTTTGCTTGTGGTTTGAAAATATTAATGTTTTTTTTCTCTATTTTGTTTTCCTTTTTTTCTTTTTTGCATTTCCTCGTTTTGTTTTGTTTTTTATTTATTTTTCTTCATTTTGCGTATTTTTCCTCGTCCTTCCCTTCCTTGTGTTCCTTTTCCTCTTCCTCTCTCTTCTTTTTCCTCTTCATTCTTATTTCTCCATCTTCCTCCTCCTCTTTTTCTTCTTTGCTACTACTCTTCCTCTTCCTTCTTCCTCTTCATCCCTGTGATCCTCCTCTTCCTTCATTCTCTTATTAATCTTCCTCTTCCTTTTACTGCTCTTCCTCTTCTTCCCTGTGATCCTCCTCTTCCTTCATCCTCTTATAAATCTTCTTCTTCCTCTTACTACTCTTCCTCTTCCTCCTTCCTCTTTAGCTGTTCCTGTTAATATCGTTCCCCGTACAGATTCCCTCCTCTCCTCCTCCTCCTCCTCCTCCTCCTCCTCCTCCTCCTCCTCCTCCTCCTCCTCATTCTACATGCACGGAAGGAGCTCCATAACCTCTTCCTCTTGTTGTTAATAGCGCCTAGTTAACCCTATTATCTCTCTCTCTCTCTCTCTCTCTCTCTCTCTCTCTCTCTCTCTCTCTCTCTCTGGTAAGGTAGATGAAGACACGAATGATGGAGAGAGAGAGAGAGAGAGAGAGAGAGAGAGAGAGAAACACATAACTTTCCCTGATTTAGTAAGGTCTCTCTCTCTCTCTCTCTCTCTCTCTCTCTCTCTCAACACAGTAAATCTCACATGTAGAAGATTATCGTCACCTGAGTCACGAAAATTTATTGCCAAAACGTGGTTCTCTCTCTCTCTCTCTCTCTCTCTCTCTCTCTCGTTTTTCTTCTCTTTCTGTTCTTTCTTTAATTTCTTTGTGTTTTTTTGTCTTTCTTTTTCCTCTTATCTATTCATTTTGTTTAATTCTCGTTGTTTCTTCTTCTCTTCTTTTTCCTCCTTCTTCTATTTCCTTTTCCACCATCTATCCTTCTCTCCACTCTTTATCAACCTGTCTATGTCTTCTTTTCTTCCTTATCGTTCTTTCTTATTCCCTTCATTTATTCATCTCTTCCCATTTTCTTTTGCTATGTTCTAAATCTTTCGTCTCTCCTTTTCTCATTATCAATCTCCTCCTTTCTCTTATTTCCTTTCTTTATCCATTTATCTTTCTTCCAATACTTTTTTATCTTATTTTCTTTTTTTTCTCTCATTCTTTCGTTAATTCTTATTTCAAACTTTTTCATTCTTTTTTCATTTATCATTTCTTTATTTCTTTTATTATTTTTTTTATTCTAAACCTTCCTTCTCTCACATTTATCATCCTCCTCCTCTTCCTCCTCTTTTTCTTCTCTCTCCTCCTCGTATTTTTCCTCCTAACATCATTTACTTCCCTCTCCTTCACTCCATCACCTCTATAAACTCTTCAACACCACATCAATTGGGATCAGGACCTACACACAGAGGATCAAGGCTCTTATGATCCCTCTTATGAACCTCTTATTAAAAAAAGGGCATTTATTGAGGTTACGTAAAGATAAAGTATAAGGAGGTAGTTAAAGGGTGTTGGAATCTTTAGCAGTGAAATTTTAAAGGGATTGAAACCTATGACTAATGGGGTTCAAGTCTCTTTTGGTGTTTTTAAGAGTTTTAAGTAAAAAATGGAGTTTTTTTTAATGGAATATTTAAAGTTTGGGTGAGAGAGAGAGAGAGAGAGAGAGAGAGAGAGAGAGAGAGGTTTCAGCAGTATAATAGCCATTCTCTCTCTCTCTCTCTCTCTCTCTCTCTCTCTCTTTGTAAGCTTATTAAGACTGACAAATTGATGTTAATTGTCCTCGCGCGCGCACACGCAGTCTACACACACACATTGCCGTGTGTGTGTGTGTGTGTGTGTGTGTGTGTGTGTGTGTGTGTGTGTGTGTGTGTGTGTGTTATCCTGTTCTCCTTTTTTTCTCTTCTTTCTCTTCCTTTTTCATCTATATTATAATACCCTCTCTCTCTCTCTCTCTCTCTCTCTCTACCCCTCTTTCTCTCTCTCTCTCTCTCTCTCTCTCTCTCTCTCTCTCTCTCTCTCTCTCTAACCAGCTCTTTTCTCTCACTTCTTCTTTAATTCACTTTTTCCTTCCTAGTTCCTTCACCTCTCCTCTCTCTTTCCCCCTCTCTCTCTCTCTCCCCTCTCTCTCTCTCTCAAACCACCTCTTTTCTTTCCTTCCTCTGATTCACTTTTTTCCTTCCTAGTTCCTTCACCTCTCCTCTCCCTCTCCCTCTCTCCCCTCTCTCCCTCTCTCCCTTCCCCCCCCTGCCCGCGGCTAACACTTGGTGGGTACATTTTCTGAACTTAGCGGATCTATCTAGTAATCTTTGCCACTCAAATTTGCATGAACTAACAATTTATTTTCCCTCTCTCGCCTCGATGATCACCAAAGTTTAAAGCCCACGATGCTCAGAAAGGAAGAGAATTTTTTTACCTTGTTTTTTAAGCTTTTTTTCTTTCTTAAGCTTTTTTCAGGCTGCTTATTTTCATTTTTTTACGTTTTTTTTTATTTTCACGGTTTTTTTAAGTTTTGTTTTTTTTAGGCTGTTTTTTTTTAAGATGTTTTTTTTAGTTTTTTTTTTTAAGGCTCCTGGTTTTAGTTTTTAGGCTCGTTTTTGTTTAATTTTTTAGGCTCGTTTTTTTCAGTTTTTTTTTAGGCTCGTTTTTTCAGTTTTTTTAGGCTCGTTTTTCAGTTTTTTTAGGCTCGTTTTTTCAGTTTTTTTTTTTAGGCTTGTTTTTTCAGTTTTATTTAGGCTTGTTTTTTCAAGTTTTTTTTAGGCTTGTTTTTTCAAGATTTTTTTTAGGCTCGTTTTTTCAGTTTTTTTAGGCTCGTTTTTTCATTTTTTTAAGCTCGTTTTTTCCAGTTTTTTTTTTTAGGCTCGTTTTTTCAGTTTTATTTAGGCTTGTTTTTTCAAGTTTTTTTTAGGCTTGTTTTTTCAAGTAATTTTTAGGCTCGTTTTTTCCAGTTTTATTTAGGATTGTTTTTTCAAGTTTTTTTTAGGCTCGTTTTTTCAGTTTTATTTAGGCTCGTTTTTTCAGTTTTTATTTCTAGGCTCGTTTTTTTCAGTTTTTTTTTAGGCTCGTTTTTTCAGTTTTTTTTAAGGCTCGTTTTTTCAGTTTTTTTTTAAGGCTCGTTTTTTCAGTTTTTTTTAGGCTCGTTTTTTCCAGTTTCTTTTTTTTAGGCTCGTTTTTCCAGTTTTTTTTAAGGCTCGTTTTTCCAGTTCTTTTTTTAGGCTCGTTTTTTCATTTTTTAGGCTCGTTTTTCAGTTTCATTTAGGCTTGTTTTTTCCAGTTTTTTTTAAGCTCGTTTTTTCCAGTTTTATTTAGGCTTGTTTTTTCAAGTTTTTTTTAGGCTCGTTTTTTCCAGTTTTTTTTAAGGCTCGTTTTTTCAAGTTTTTTTTAGGCTCGTTTTTTCCAGTTTTTTTTAGGCTCCTTTTTTAAGTTTTTTTTAGACTTGTTTTTTTCATTTTTTTTAAAGACTCGTTTTTTTCTTAGTTTTTTTTAGGCTCGTTTTTTCCAGTTTTTTTTTAGGCTCGTTTTTTCAGTTTTTTTTTAGGCTCGTTTTTTCAGTTTTTTTTAGGCTCGTTTTTTCCAGTTTTATTTTTAGGCTCGTTTTTTCCAGTTTTTTTTTAGGCTTGTTTTTTCATTTTTTTTTTAAGCTCGTTTTTTCCAGTTTTTTTAAGCTCGTTTTTTCCAGTTTTTTTTTTTTAGGCTCGTTTTTTCCAGTTTTTTTTAAGACTCGTTTTTTTCTTATTTTTTTTTTAGGTTCGTTTCTTTTGAGTTTTTTTTTTAGGCTAGTTTTTTTTTATTTTACTCGTTTTTTTTTCTAGTTTTTAGGCTGTTTTTATTTTTAGTTTTTTAGGCAGTTTTTCCAGTTTATTTAGGCTCGTTTTTTTTATTTTTCGATCCGTTTTATTTATCTTAGGCTCGATTTTATTTTATTCATTTTTAGGCTCGTGTTTTTATTCATTCTGTTTTTAGGCTCGTTTTTTTTATTTAGTTTATTTCTAAGGTCGTTTTCTAATTTTCTTTTCTTTCCTTGATATTTTTTCCTCTTTTCCATTTCTTTTTTCTTCCCTTCGTTCCTTTCTTCCTCTTCTTTCCTCTTGTTTTCCCTTCATCCCTCTTACCTTCTTTACTCTCTTGCCATTCTTTCTTTTTCCTCTTCTTCAATAATCTCCTTTTTCTCTCCCTCTCCTCCTTTCTCCACCTCTTCTTTTCCTTCCCTTTTCTTTCCTTCCTTCTCTCTTTCCCCTTTCTTACTCTCGTTTTATTTTCATTCCCCTTCTTCCTCTTCTTTCCTCTTCTTTTTCCCTTCATCTTCTTCCTCCTATCTTTACCTTGTTCCTCCTTCCTTCCGTTAATTTCCCTGTTTCCCTTGTTTTCCCTCCCTACCGCTTCTCTTTCCCCTCACTGTCAGAATCTCGTTTCTAAAGATAATTTACTCCTTTCTGTAATTGTAATGAGGGGAAATAACGGAGAGGAGGAGGAGGAGGAGGAGGAGGAGGAGGAAAATAAAGGATGGAGCGGAAAATAGTGGAAAAGTGAGGCAAAGTAGTTGTAGTAGTGGTAGTAGTGGTAGTAGTAGTAGTAGTAGTAGTAGTAGTAGTGGTTGTGGTGGTGGTGGTGGTGGTGGTGGTGGTAAACTCTATGGAACAAACAAGTTATATTTAATTTCTCTCTCTCTTTCTCTCTCTCTCTCTCTCTCTCTCTCTCTCTCTCTCTCTACCGCGCTGACATAGATAAAGAGAGACTCCCTTCTTCCCTTCTTCCCTTCTTCCTCTCTCTCTCTCTCTCTCTCTCTCTCTCTCTCTCTCTCTCTCTCTCTCCCTCCTCACCTTCCTCCATTTAGTCCTTCCCTCCCTTCTTTCCTCTATACCTTCCTCTTTCCTTCCTTCATTTCCTTCCTTCTCTCCAAACTTTCCTCCATCTTTCTACCTTTCTCCCTCTTCTCTCCATTTTTCTCTCCATCTTCCACTAATCCCTTTGCTTTCCTCCTCCTTTCCTTCATTTTTCTCCTTTCTCTTCATCTCTGTTTTTCTGTCTTTCCTTTTCCTCCGTTTCTTTCCTCCACGCAATTCCATATTCTCCCTCCTCTTTCCTCCTATTCCTTCTCTTTCCTTCCCTCCTGAGAGAAAAGATACCTTCAAATCTTTTCCTCCATTATTTTCCTCCCGTGCATCTCTCCACATCACTTTCCTTCCCTTTCCTCTCTCTCTCTCTTCCTCACTTCTCTCGTTCTCTCTTCCATCTCTTCTTTGTTCTCACATTCACTCTATCTTCCTTTCATTCTCCCGCTGTGTTTTCCTTATTTTCTCCTTTCTCTACCTCTCCTCTCATTCTCTCTTTCATCTCTTCTTTGTTCTCACATTCTATTTCCCTTTCATTCTCCTCTCCGCTGTGTTTTCCCTATCCTCTCTTCTCTCTACCTCTCCTCTCATTCTCTTTTCCATATCTGCTTTGTTCTCGCATTCCATCTCCCTTTCACTCTCCCCCTGTGTTGTGGCGGCAAGGCGGGTGCTGTGGGAGCTGGACAGGGGGCGGAACAGGGGCTGCTAACGCCAACAAGGGAACAAGGACTGCGGTATGGGAGGGGAGTCGCTTGGAAAATACTCTGCGGCGATAGCGTCTACTCGGTAATTGAGAGGTAAGATGAAGGGCCCTAAACACTCCCAGGAGACGCGGGTATCACGGCTAGCCATCGCGCGGCCCAAAGCTCCTTCACCCCCTCCTTCATCCACCCTGGCCGCTCTACAAGGCTTGTGGGTTCAGTTACCTTAGAAAACCGCAGAATATCATGAAAAACTTTAAGAATACCATAGAAAACCTTTAAAAACGCTGATGAATTAGCGAACTCAGCCCCTCCTTCATCCACCCTGGCCGCTCTATAAGGCTTGGGAGTTCAGATACCTTAGAAAACCACAGAAGAGTAAGGAAAAGAAAAAAAAAAGAAAAACAGAAAATTCTTAAAAACGACAGGAAAAT
>NC_059276.1:4581410-4623910 GCF_017591435.1 Portunus trituberculatus
TACGATATGAGAGAGAGAGAGAGAGAGAGAGAGAGAGAGAGAGAGAGAGAGGTGGTGAGGGAAAGAGGAGTGACTAGTGATTAATAAGAATGAGATCCAAGCGTCTTTCACTAAAATTTTCACCCTTATTGGCATCCCCCCACACACACACACACAGAGAGAGAGAGAGAGAGAGAGAGAGAGAGAGAGAGAGGTTGAGAATTAGGCCTCGCCTCATAAACGCTGCGACGCCTCCAAGAGTTATAAGCCCCATAAAAATTTGTCTTTCCGAGGAAGAAGAAGAAGAGGAGGAGGAGGATCAAGTGCTTCTGGGAGTGTTCGAAACCTTCCAAATTCAAACGCATTTTTATTTTTATTATTATTATTGATGCTCTTACTTCTACCACCACCACCTACTACTACTACTACTACTACTACTACTACTACTACTACTCTTATGTACATCTATTATTTCTGGCATTAATGGGGGTGAAATAATTACGCTGCCCTCTTCACATTCTCTCGTTTTCCTCCTCCGTGAAATATTTCTCTCCAGGAAGTAAATAAATGATGAGGCTTTAGTGGTATTTTCTTCCTCTTGGTGGTGAGTCATATCTACCGGATTAGAGAGAGAGAGAGAGAGAGAGAGAGAGAGAGAGAGAGAGAGAATGGAAAATGTTAGCATATTCAAAATCCTCTCTCTCTCTCTCTCTCTCTCTCTCTCTCTTAATTAACTCCTTTACCTGTCTCCATAAACCAGGTAAGCGGCAACAGTAATCACAAGCCTTGCCCTTCGCCTCACCTCACCCATCTCGCCCCAAACACACACCTTGTCCGGCTCAACCTTTTACCTTGATTAACACAATTACCTGGACTCACCACACCTCAGGAATACTCACAGGGGCCGAGGAGAGCTGCAGGTGAACACAGATAGCTTCGGTAACCAAGAAACACTCCAGGTAAGTTTTGCTCGTGTTTATTCCGCTGAACACAAACAGTCACACACGCACGCACGGGTTTTCTCTCTCGTTCTCACAGGAAGAGTACACAAGCGTTAATTTCTCCTCTGTTCTCCTCCACTCAGGGTTTAGAAGCTCTTCCGAGTCGTCGAAGCTTCAAAAGGCGACTGAATCATGTGTGTGTCTCAGTTCCTAGATTCGGTGATGTTTACAAGAGCGAGCACTTCTTCCTGCCTGACGCCGCCGTGACTCGGCCTTCGCCCAACAGGTTGCAGCACAGGCCTTGTTGTGAAACGCTCTACTCTTTCGTTTCATAGGCCAAAAAAGATGATCAGTCGGGTTCTCATGACTGTTTTACCCTCTAATGATGCAGAATTCTAGATAAAGTATAACCAGGATCGTTAAAATATCTTTGAAAATCTTGATAACGTCCATGACAGCTTGTTAATGATATAAAAGGTTTGAACGTCACTGAAAATCCTGATAACTTCCATTGCAATCTGCCAAATCATAAAACCTTGTTAAATTCCCACTAGTATCATGAAGACACCTTTGAAAACTCCGCCAACTTCTACCGTAGCCTTTCAGTGATACAGAACCCTCGCTATCATTATTATCATGAAAACATTTTTGGAAAACCTCATAACGTTCATTACAGCCTGTCAATGATGCAAATCCCTCTTAAAATTTCATTATAACCATGATAATTTCACTACGGCCTATTAACGTTACGGAATCGTTGAATTGTCAGTAATATCATAAAAAAAATAATAACTTTGTGGTAAGACCTCAATTTGCTCGAAAAAATTAGAAACTGAGACAAACACAGATGACTGATCGCCTCGCATGGAATATTAACACTACACTAACTTTGGCAGGGTGACTATTTGTGGCTAGAGGAGGTTTTGAAGAGTCTGGTGTTACACTGGTGACAAAAAACGGGAAGAGGGTTTAGTCTAGCACGGATTAAGCATCGAGAATTCAAAAGTTCAGCCGGACACGAATTCTACAATGATACAAGAAGACAATGTGTTGAATCTCTCTCTCTCTCTCTCTCTCTCTCTCTCTCTCTCAATAAAAAAGGGCAGAAAAACAAAAATTAAAACAGAAACTATACAAAAATTGATTATAAGACGAAACCGAATGAAACAGTAACAGGAAACACAAATGAATAAAAGAAAGACGAAAAGAAATTGGTGAAAGAAAGAACACAAGATCATGAAACTGGACGAACGAAGTGATAAAAGAAAGGAAACTGAGAACACAAGGAAATAAATGCATAAAAGTGTTCTATAATGACGCTCGATGCTCTATGTACGCAAGAATAACGAATATATGAATAAATAAATGAGTAAATAAAGAAAGAAAGAAGAAAAAAAAGAAAGTAAGGTAAAAAAAAAGAAAAAGAAAGATAGAAAGAAAAAAATAGATGAATACATGAAAATTGACTAGATTACAACGGAAAATAAAAAAATGTAATAAGAAATTAAAACAAATGAAGACAAAAGAAAAGAAAAGAAAACAATCACGTAAAAACAATAAGAAAGATATAAAAAGAAGAAAAAAAACACGTCAACTACGAAAAAATAGACGAATGAATTAAAATGACAAGAACAACCAAAAAATCAACGAAAAAAATCAAGAAATGTAACAAGAAAATAAGAAAAATTAAAACAAAACAAGACAAACGTAAAAAAAAACAAGAAAAAAATACACGTCAGGTACAAAAACTTAATAAACAATCCAATAAATAAATATCTTTGGTTTTCAGTGGAGTGTTTTGCAAAGTCACAATGATCACCTCACCTGTAGCTCACCTGTCACTAATCACCGCCAGGTATCACACGGGGAGGGGGGGGGAGGGAACACCAGGTAGCTACACCATAACACAACACCGGCGGGGCAACATCTGTCAAGACACACACACACACACACACACACACACACACACACATACGGATGATATTTTTTCTTTTTCTTATTGTTCATATTTTCTTTTCGTTTCCCACTTATTGTTTATCTTTTTTTTGTTATTTACTCTTTTATTTGTCTACATTATTAATTGTTTTTTTTTATTTGTTTCTTTCTAGTACCTTTTCTCTCGTGTTTATGTTTATTTTTTTTTTCTTATCTTATTCTCTTCCTTTCGTTCTTTCTGTTGTTCTATTCGTGTTCAAGTCTCAATTTGCTTCCTTATCTTATCTCAGTTTTTCTTTATTTTCTCTTGCACTTTTTCACATTTTTCATTTTCTATTGCATTGTCCGTCTCTTTCCATTTTTTTTTTCTTTAATGTGTTTAGTCATGAGCATCTGAACTCTTTCCTTTGATATTTCGCCATTTTATTTTTTCTTAGTTTTCTTTTCCTTCTGTCCATATTTCACATTTCACTCAATCTGCACTATGAATCTTCAAATCCTAACCCGTTCCCCACAAAACACACTGACACACACACACACACACACACACACACACACACACACACACACACACTACCGTATATTCCCTCTTGACTTTCACCTTCACGCAAAATTTCAATACCAAGCCACATTTTCACAGCAACGGGAATGAGGGAGACAAATTTCCTAGTGCACTGACGAGGCAAACTTCACTGTAAGCTGGTCACTATAGCACTGTAAGAGGAGAGTGACGTATTGCAGAGGTAGCAGACACACGCACACACATACACGTACACACATACATACGTAGGGTACAGCATCACATCACATTACAGAACATCACTATAGAACATAACACGTTCACTAATCGCCTTTTTTTTTCACCACATCGTTCAATGTACACTATTTACACACGTTCCCACACCTGCCCAAACGTGTCCACACCTGTTTTCCACCGCCGCGCTTCACTCAGTCTTGTAGAGTCCACACGCTTAGAAATAACAGGATAATCTTTCAATCACAGTCATTTTCTTAACTTTTTCCATTTTTCAACCTTTTAGTTCTCCCACAGCAAAATACCGGTTCCTCAGCACTCAGCAGTCAGCACAAGGAACAGAACAGCACCGTTAGCAGCAGTCCGCGGCCTCAGAGGGACGTGGAATGAACAAACTGAACAGCAGGGAAGAATGAACACTAAGAGGAAATAGTAGAGTGTGCAGCATTATCTTGGCATCAGGTTACCATTGGCCGTTGCTGTGTTCCCTGCTGTGTTTGGTGCTGCTGCTGCTGTGACTGCGTGCCCGTCTGCCCTGGGCCCTGTTGCAGCAGCTGTGGGGTGGTCTGTTGCTGCTGCTGCTGTGGTGGTTGTTGTGGTGTGGTGGTGTTGTGGTGGTGGTGGTGCATTGGGGTAGGGTGAAGGGTGGGGGTGGCTGCTGGGGGTGTCTGGCCCTTCCTGACGTCTTCTATTACCGTAGGGCCCTTGGGAGGAGGCGCAGGAGGAGGAGGAGGAGGAGGAGGAGGAGGAGGAAGAATACGAGGAGGAGGAGGAGGAGGAGGAGGAGGAATACGAGGAGGAGGAGGAGGAGGAGGAGGAATACGAGGATGAGGAGGAGGAAGAGGAGGAGGAGGAGGAGGAGGAGGAGGAGGAGGAGGAGGAGGAGGAGGAGGAGGAGGAAGAGGAGGAATACGAGGAGGAGGAGGAGGAGGGGAGCAAGTTTTGTAGAAGGAGGAGAAGGAAAGATGTCAATATGTATAAAAAAATGCAAGATCAGATGTACTATACTCTCTCTCTCTCTCTCTCTCTTACCCTCTTACTTTCACAATCACATTAACCTCCCTCTTTAAACCATTCCTTCCTTCATTCTAGTGTGTCTCTTTCCCACACGTAGACACACAAACATGCATATCACCATTCCTTTCATCCATTCTACTTTCCTACCCACACAAACACACACTCTCTCTACTTACGTCCAGCCCTCCTATTTGCCGCTTGAGCTGGGCCAGGCTGGAGGGTGTGCAGGCCATGGAGGCGAAGACAAGCCGTTCCTCGTAGTCATATTCACACAGAATCTTGTTGTCGCAGAGATAGAACTTATCACCAACGCAGAATCTTAGAGAGAAACAAGCGTGACGTGAGAAAGGGATTGTTGTAGAAGTGATGGAAGGGATTAAATTCAGGGATATAATAGAGATGAGTGTTTTTAAGTGATATGTAAACTCGACTGAGGAAAGAGAAAGAAATTTGTATGAGAAAGGAAGTAATATGTTAGAGAAAGCGATGGATGGGTAGAAATTCAGGGAAGTAATGAGAGAGGAGTTTTTTTTAGAGACAGAAAAGGTAGAGATAGATAAAAAATTATATGCTAACTGTAATGTCTCATGGAAGGGAAGGAAATTTAGCGTGAAAAGGAAGTATTATTGATAGAGAAAGTAACGAAAAGGTAACAATTAAGGAAGATAATTAGAGAGGAGTTTTTTAAGAGACAAAAAAGATAGATATAGATAAAAATGATTTGTTAACTCGAATGACTCATGGAAGGGAAGGAAATTTAGCGTGAAAAGGAAGCATTATAATAGAGAAAGTAACGAAAAGGTAGCAATTAAGGAAGATAATGAGAGAGGAGTGATTTAAGAGACAAAAAAAGGTAGGGAGAGATAGAAATGATATGTTAACTTAAATGAGGAGGAAATTTAGGGCGATAAGGAAGTAATATATTAGAGGAAGTGACGGAAAGGTAGAAATTAAGGGAGATAATGAGAGATGAGTGATTTAAGAGACAAAAAAAAGGTAGGGAGAGATAGAAATGATAAGTTAACTCGAATGATTAGTGGAAGGGTAGAAAATTTAAAGTGATATGGAAGTAATATATTAAAGAAAGCGACGGATATGCAGAAATTAAGGGAGATAATGAGAGATGAGTGATTTTAAGTTATGTTAAATCAAATAATTGGTGAAAGAGAAGCTTAGTTGATGTGAAAGCTTATGGAAGTGCTAATATATGAAACGAATGACGTATGATAAAGATAAGATTGATAAAAATGATTACCTCTAACTCGAAAAAGCTATAAAACAAAAGGAAATAGAGAGGCAAATAAGAGAAAGACAAGAAACAAACAGATAAATGACAGAAAAAGAGAAAATATAAAAAATGCACAAAATACACAGAAAATTAAGCGATAAAAGGGATAAATAGACACGAATAAAAATAAAAATAATAAACAAGAAAAAAATTATGAAAAAAAGTTACTAAACACACACACACACACACACACACACACACAACCTTCCCCTTAGAAACAAAAGACGATCGCTTCAAATCCCAGACACGGACTCCTATTCCTCAAAATGCGCAGGGGTGATGTGAGGATAGTTGCGCCTTTACCGGATATCCACGCGCAAACACACGAGGATGTTTGCGGCTTGGGAAAGGAAATGTTTAGTGTGAGTCTTGTACCGCGGGGAAAAAAGGAAAATGAAAAAAAAAGAAAGGAGGAAACAAATAAAAAGGAAAATAGACTAAGGAGGGAAAAAAAAACTGGAAAATTTGAAAGAAGATAAAACAAGAATGGAAAAAAGTAAGAAAAAAATAAAAACGAGAAATGGAAGAAGAAAGAAAGGAACTGGAAAAGGGAAAAATGGGAAAGAAAGGAAAAAAAGGGAAGGAAAATGGAAAAGGAAAAAGGAAATGAAAAAACAAGGAAAATAGGAAAAGAAAAAAAAAAAAAAGGAAAATGGAACAGGAAGAAAAAAACTGAAAAGATCAGGAAAATTTGGAAAAATATTGTGATGTAATGCATTTGTTTTTCCTCTCCAATTTTATTTCTTATTTTCATTTTTCAGTCAATTTATCTTTTTATATATATTTTCTTATTATTTCTGATGTTAATTTGATGTGAAAATATAACACACTTTATTTTCTTTATTTTTAGTACACTTAGTCTGCATTTTTCTTTTTCTTGTGCTAATTTGATGTAGAAATATATAACACTATTTCCTTAACCCCTTCAGTACTGAGACGCATTTTTACCTTGAATTTTGGGTACAATTAGACGATTTTATTTAAACTAGGAAGGGTCTATGGAGGTCAGATTAATGGCCAGAGTCATCACTATTTCAATCACCATGTAAGTTTCTGAAGCTGCATAAAATCAAATAGTAACCAGAATGAATATGGAAACACGTCCTGGTATTAAGGGATGATTTTTTTCTTCTAGGTATATTTAACTCCCTTAGTACTGGGACGCATTTTTTACCTTGAATTTTGGGTGTGATTAGACGATTTTATTTAAACTAGGAAGGGTCTATGGAGGTCAGATGATTAATGGCCAGAGTATTCGCTGTTTTAATCCTCACGAAGTTTCTGAAGCTGTATGAAATCAAATTGTAACCAGGATGAATATAGAAACACGTCCTGATACTGGAAGGCTTAATTTTTTTTAGGTATATTCAAAACTATTTGCTTCTTTACTGTTCATCTATCAACCATTTATTCATTATTCAGTTATCCAGCATTCAGACAGACAGACAGACAGATAAACACACATACGATCCAGATATATGCTGACAGACAGACGGACAGGCAGACCACTCACATAAGCAAACAAACAAATAAGAAGACAACCATACGAATAAAGAAACAAGAAAAATCACTCAAACAACCAAACAACTAAACCATCCATACACACACACACACACACACACACACACACACACACACACACACACACACACACACACACACACACACACACACAAAGAGACAGACAGATAGACAGACAGACAGACAGACAGAAAGACAGAGACAGACAGAAAGACAGAAAGACAGACAGACAGACACACACAGACACACACACACACACACACACACACACACACACACACACACACACACACACACACACACACACACACACACACACAGAGACAAACAGACACACACAGACACAGACAGACAGACAGACACAGACACACACACACACATACACACATACAGAAAAAAAAAAGAAAAAATAGAACCTCCCTAAACGCGTCGAGTCTTCCCGTTCGTTGGGTTAAGATATATAAATACGTAAGACTCATTACCTGCAAGTCCCGAGCCTGACCTAATCAAGCGGGACGTAATGCGAGGGATTGTGAAGGCTTACTGCAAAGAAATAGTCCCCCATCGAGGCAAGATGCGCAAAAATGACCGGCCTTTGCATACTAATTCAACGGGTCTCGAGGGGCGGCCGGGGGAAAAAGAAGCGAGTGAGCTGAGAGAAAATGGGAAGGTAAGACAAAAGATGCGGGAAAAACAAGGGAAAGAAGGAAGGATAGAGGGAAAGAAGGAAAACTCTAGAAAACAAGGGAAAGAAGGAAAACTCTAGAAAACATGAAAAAAGATAATAAGCGAATGAAGGGAAAGGAAACAAGAAGATTAGACAAAAAAATGAGGGAAAAACAAGGGAAAGAAGAAAGAAAAGAGGAAAAGAAGGAAAACTCAAGAAAATATATAGAAAGGAGATAGCAAGCGGATGAGGGGAAAGGAAACAAAGTGAGACAAAACATGCAGGAAAACAATGCAAAGGAAAAAAATGAAGGGCGAGGAAAAGGATAGAAAATAAGAAAAGACGAAGGAAAATCTCAGGAAAATGGAAAGATGAAGAAAAAGTGAAGAAAAAGGGAGAGGAAAGAAAAAGAAAATAAAAGAGAAAAAAAAGAAAGAAAAGAGGACGAGGAAAAAGGATAAAAGATAAGAAAAGATGAAGAAAAGTAAAATAACTATGTAGAAAAGAGAAAGAAAGCGAGTGAGAGAAAGGAAAACGGAAAGGAAGACCAAAAGATGCAAGAAAACAACGAAAAGGAAGAATAGAGACAAGGAAAGGTATATACGCTACAAAAAATATAAAGAAAAGTAAGAAAAAATAAGAAAAAAAAAAGAAAAGCTAGAGACAGAGAGAAAAACAGAAAGGAAAGACGAAAGATAAAAGAAAATAACGGAAAGAGAGAATAGAGGACAAGGAAAAGAACAGACGGTAAGGAAATGTGAAGGAAAATCAAGAAAAATGAGGAAAAAGGAGAAAAAAACAATTGAAAGAGAGAAAAAGAGAAAGAAAAGAAAAGATGCAAGAAAAACAATGGAAAGAGAGAATAGAGGACAAGGAAAAGAACAGACGGTAAGGAAATGTGAAGGAAAATAAAGAAAAATGAGGAAAAAGGAAAAAAAGCAAGTGAAAGAGAGAAAAACAGAAAAGGAAAGAAAAGATGCAAGAAAAACAATGGAAAAAAGAATAGAGGACAAGAAAAATGAAAAAAAATCTAGAGAAAAGAGAAAAGAAGCGAGTGAAAGAAAAATTGAAAAAGAAAAGATAGAAGAAAGAAAACGGAAAGAAAAAGACAAAGGACAAGGGAAAAAATTAGACGGTATGGAAAAATAAGGCACTTGAAAATATATTGAGGAGGAAAACGTAAACAAGAGAGAGAGAGAGAGAGAGAGAGAGAGAGAGAGAGAGAGAGAGAGAGAGAGAGAGAGAGAGAGAGAGTTTATTGACACTACAGTACACATTCACGTACGATTAATGTGTTAGAATAATGAGGTGACTAAAAGGAGGATTTGCAGGATTACACAAAACGACTCTATCATTAATCCCTGTTTCGGGCGATTTAACGAGTATTTTTTCAAGGGAGACTTCGTTATTCCATTCATTTATTTATTCATTTTGTTGTTTTGTCCTTTGTTTGTGTTCCGTAGTGATTCCGCTTCCCGTTTTCTTTATTTTCGTGAATTTTTTTCTATTTTGCATTTTTTTTTTTATAAAGGATGTTTTGTAGATTAGGTTAGGTTAGGTTAGGTTAGGTCTCTCTCTCTCTCTCTCTCTCTCTCTCTCTCTCTCTCTGGTATCAAAAATCTCGAAAGAAAACAGAAAATTGTCCATATCTTGTTACTACTGAAGAAAATAGAAAAGAAAAAAGGAAAAAGTTTTATTATTTTTGTTGTCTAAGATAATTATTGTTCGTTGTTAATTTTTCTAGCTTTTTTTTTCTAGCTACAGTGATATTGGGTTAGTTTGCTCTCTCTCTCTCTCTCTCTCTCTCTCTCTCTCTCTCTCTCTAAGGAGTAAATACCATCTCGTTTGCATTCATAACTTGTGTCCTGTTAACGTTTGCTTATAGTGGTAGGACGTGACCGCTCTCTCTCTCTCTCTCTCTCTCTCTCTCTCTCTCTCTCTCTCTGATGTAAAGCCCCCCAAAGGAACCAAGTTTTAAGTATCTTCCCTTAGTTTCCTTATCTCTCTTCAAACCGAGTGAGCAAGAAAGAAAAGAAAAAGAAAGAAAAGAAAAAACTAACAATACCGAATTTTTGGCCGTAAAACATATCTCTCCCTCTCCCTCTCCCCCCTTCTCTCTCTCTCTCTCTCTCTCTCTCTCTCTCTCTCTCTCTCTCTCTCTCTCTCTAATTAGACTAAGGGCAGTAGTTAAGTCGTATCGTTTCCTTAGCCTTTAGGAGAGAGAGAGAGAGAGAGAGAGAGAGAGAGAGAGAGAGAGAGAGAGAGAGAGAGAGAGAGAGAGAGTTATTGAAAGAATATATCGTTTCTCTTTATATTTCAATCAGTAACGTCTTATTTCTCCCCCTCTCTCTCTCTCTCTCTCTCTCTCTCTCTCTGCCAGGTAATCACAGGTAATTTATCTAAGACACACCTAAGGAAACCCTCGTCTAGCCAGGTAAACTTTTGTCTCTGATGCAAATCCCACCATTATCCTCTTTTCCTGTTTCCCTTCTTCTCCCTTTCCTCTCTTCACCCTCTTCCTTTTATTTCAAACGTTTTTCTAGATCTCTCGAAGGAAACGTTTCTTTTCTGTGGAGTGGGAAGCGTTTTCTCTCAGTAGGTACGTTTTCTTTCATTCTATTTATTTACTTTTTTTTTTAGGTTGGTTATGAGTACAAGATCAAGAGCAGGATTGAAGAAGACGATGAGGAATTTGAGGAGAAAGAGGATTTGAACAGGTAATGAAGAAGAAATACGAAGAAAAGATGATGATGATGAGGATAAAAAAAAAGAGAAAGAGAAGAATAAGACGAAGACGATGATGATTAAAATAAAGGAAAGAAAACATCACTCATTCTCTATTTTTCGTCTCACTACTACACCACCACCACCACCACCACCACCACCACCAGAACTAAACACACGAACAACAACAAGAAGAAAACCAGATCTCAAACAAACTAAACCCCAAATCCAACACAAACACGAAGGAAAAACAAACACACAAAACACACGAAAAAAAAAAAAAAAGAGAAGACCATATTAATTCACCGCGATATTCGATCCTGTAAAAGAAGCGTTCGATTCCTTGATTAGAAACAAACAAACGAAGGCAAGAAGCGTGGAATCGGCTACCCTATTGTAAACAAGATTAACTCGAAGAGGGAGGAGGAGTGTTGGGGAGAAATCGATCAGGAGGAAACTGCAGGGGGAAACTGTGCTAAGGAGAGGGAGAGAGAGAGAGGAAGAGAGGGTCTGAAGGAGGAAGTGTAGTGGTTTAAGGAAAAAGAATGAATGCGTAAGTGAAAGGAAGGAGAGAAGGAAGGAAGGAAGGAGGAAGAAGGAAAAGAAGGGAAGGGAGGGAATGGAAGGCAAGGGAAGGAATGAGGAAAGGAAGGAAGGAAGGAAGAGAAGGAAGGAAGGAAGGAAGAGAAGAGAAGGAAGGAAGGAAGGAAGTTAAGAAAAAGAAAGAATGGAAGGAAGAGAAGGAAAAAAGAAGGAAGGAAGGAAGAAAGAAAGAAGGAAGGAAGGAAGGAAGGAAGGAAGGAAGGAAAGGAAAGGAAAAGAAAGGAGAGAAAAGAAAAGAAAAGAAAAGGAAAGAAAAAGAAGAAGAAAGGAAAGGAAGGGAAAGGAAGGAAGGAAAGAAGGATGGAAGAAAAAAAATAAGTTAAAAAAAAGATGGAAGCATGAGTAAAAGGAAGGGGAAAGGAAAGAAGGAAGGAAAAAAGGAAAGAAAAGGGAAAGAAAAAAGGAAGGAAAGGAAAGAGTAAAGAAAGGAAGAAAGGAAGGAAAGAAGGAAGGAAGGACGGTAAGATGTGTTAAGATAAAGGATGGATGCACGAGTGAAAGGAAGGAAGGAAGGAAGGAAGGAAAAGGAATAAGGAAAGGAATAAAGGTAAGTAAGTGAAAGATTAGTAATAAAAAGGCAAAACTAACGGAAGCAAAGAAAAATGTAAGTAAAGAAAGATAGAAAATAGAAATAATAAATGAAAATGAAGACGAAAACACACACACACACACACACACACACACACACTCACTCACTATCTATCAATCTATGTATCGTTATCTCTTCTAACTAACATCTCTTATTTATTTCTTGCACTTTTTCCTTCTTCCTTCTCCATCTTTTCTGTTTCCTCTTCTCCTTCTACATTTCTTAACCCCTTCACTACTGGGACGTGGTTTTATATTTCTTCTGCTTACTATTTGGGAGTTTTATGCACCTTCAGAAGCTTATGTGGGGATTAAAACTAGCGAAGACTCCTTACAATAATCTTCTGACCTTCATAGACCCTTCCTGATGTCAATAAAATCGTCTAATCACACTCAAAACTCATAGTAAAAAGAGCTTAACCTTATTTCCCTCACTCTCATCTCATCCTTCCAGAAAAAAAAAACTGAAGGAAATATTATCTTACATACCAAACACAACACCTTTTCACGTATCAGCCCTTCATTCTCTTTCCCTCACCTGTGATTGCACTGCTGGCACGCGAAGCACTCGAGATGATACACGTTGTTCCTCGCCCTCATCACCATCTCAAACGCTGGGATCACTTTGGAGCAAGCTGAGCAGTAACCAGTGGTCCCAAATAGCCTGTTAGGAGACACGACCCAGGATTAGCAGTCACGTCTTTCTTCTACTGTTTAGCGGAGGGCATTTAGTGATATAGGTGGATATTCTCAGGGTTAGTAATCAGGATGAGGGAAGATACTGTTGGTTCAAGCTTGATAAGAGAAAGATAAGGATGATGAGAGGAAAAGAGGGAAAAGTGGTAAAAAAGAGGAAGAGGTAGAGGAAAATGATGAGAAGTGACGAGAACGAAAGAAAAGTAATAAAAAGGAAGAAGAGAAATAAAAGAAGAGAAGGAAGACGGGGATGAGAAAGGAACAAATAATAAAGAGGAGAATGAGGAAGTGAAGAAAAGAAAAAAAAAAAGGAAAAGGAAGACAAGAAAGAAAGACAAAAAAAACGTAATAAAGAGAAGGAAGACGAAAATAGATGAGAACAAGATGAGAAGGACGAGAAAGTAATGAAAAATAATAAACAGAAGGAAGAGAAAAAAAGAAGAAAAGGATAAGGAGGACGAAAAAGAAATAGAAAAAATAAAGAGAAAATAGAAGAGAAAGAGAAAGAAGAAAAGAATGGGGACGTAGTAGTAGTAGTAGTAGTAGTAGTAGTAATATATAGTATAGTAGTAGTAGTAGTAGCAGTAGCAGTAGCAGTATTAGTAGTAGTAGTAGTAATAGTAGTAGCAGTAGTAGTAGAAGTAATATTAGTAACACCAGCAGAAGGCGCAGAAGGAGTCATGCGTGCTGCCCCCACCTGAGATAGTCCCTGCGGCAAAGGATGAGGTTTCCTTGGTGAAGAGAGTAGAGCCCACCTCGCCCAGCCGACAGTCACAGCACCCACACTTCAGACAGTCCTCGTGCCAATACATCTCCAGCGCCTTCAGTAGGAACCTGGGGGCGTTGTGGCGGTGGTGGTGGTAGTAATAGTAGTGTTAGTGGTGGTAGTAATTGTAGTGATAACAGTAGCGATAGTGGGGGTGGTAACAGTAGTAGTAGCAGTAGTAGTGGTGGTGGTGGTAGTGGTAGTGGTGAAGTTACATTAGATAAGATTCAGGTGTTCTATCAGGTTAGATTGCGTTGAATTAGAATAAGTTGAGTTAAGTATAAGCTAACCTGTCTTTAATCTAACGTTATACCTACCCTCTAGTCACCTTAAGATGCCGCAGGTTAGATTAGATAAGAAAACTGAGGTTAAGTTAAGTTAGGTTAGGTTAGGTTGGGTTAGATTTAGGTTAGGTTAGGTTAGGTTAGGGTTAGGTTACAATCAGGAAACAGGTAAACTGAACATCCTCACTCACCTGTCGTTAATCCTTTTACCGCAGCCCGCGCAGTCCTGAGGGCTCGTGTTGCGTTCAGTTTCCGTCACGGGCTTCATGGTCATCTGTACCGGGCACCAAGAGAGCACAAATCACCATCTCACCATCACACACTAGCAAACACTCGTCTATGTCACCATTGGACATTAGGATATACTAAGATGCTTTCGTTCCTCACTATCAGGCAGCAAAATACACCAACACACTTATGTCACCATATCACAATCACACAGTATTATTCACTCTCTCACTTCACTATCCGGCACAAGGACATATTAACATACTTTCATACCTCAGCATCAGGCACCAAAACACACTAACACACTTTTTTTACGTCACCATCACGCACCAGAACACAATCGTCTACTTCACCATTAGTAAAAACACATTACCTGATTCGTATTTCACCATCAGGCACCACAGACACATACTTGCATCTCACCATCTACTAGGGACATTATTTTCTTCATTATAAGGCACCACAAACACACTTCTTCACCATACCATCCACTCAGATTTTTTTTTTCACCATTATCCGCGAAGACACACTAACAAATTCGCATTTCACCATCGGGCACCAAAAACACACTCTTGCAACTCACCATTCACCAGAAACACAATTTTTTTTCACCATCAGACATCAGAACACACTAACACATTCGTATTTCACCAATCTTCTACACCACCAAACGCCAAAAGCATAATAATGTTCACTATCACTCACTAGGAACACAGTTTACTTCACCATCACTCACCACGACGCAGGAGGACACTCGCACATCACCATCATGCTTTAGAAACACTGTACTCACCATCACTCACAGCTCACTATCAAGGACAGAAAGCTCACCCAAATCTCACTATCAGGCTGTAGAAACGCACTCTCCTTCATTATCAGGCACTACAGCGAATTAACATATTTTATCTACTGTATTAACGCATATTTCATCTATCGCATAATTTAGCAATCGTATAACTCGCATATTTCAGCTATCGTACTAACTCGTATAATTCAACTATCGCATATTTCAAGTA
Organism: Portunus trituberculatus; assembly: GCF_017591435.1. Lineage (NCBI taxonomy): Eukaryota > Metazoa > Arthropoda > Malacostraca > Decapoda > Portunidae > Portunus > Portunus trituberculatus. The sequence goes on from NC_059276.1 coordinate 4,596,418, forward strand.
TTGTATTGACTCGCATATTTCATCTATCGCATATTTCAACTATCGTATTGACTCGCATATTTCATCTATCGCGTATTTCAGCAATCGTATTAACTCGTATAATTCATCTATCGCATATTTCAGCTATTGTACTGAGTCGCATTTTTCATCTATCGCATATTTCAGCTACTGTATTGACTCGCATATTTCAGCTATCGTATTAACCCTCATGTTTCATCTATTGTTCTCCGTTTCTCCGGTGCTCGGCAAGAAAGTATCATGAAAAAAGTAACGAAAACAAAAAACAATGCACTTAGATTTAGAAGGAAAAAAGTAAGTGTTTTGGAGAGGCAAGGTTAGAATCGAAATAAGAAACAAAAGCGTTCAATATTCCTGTCACTCTTTTTCCTTGTTACTTTCTTTCTTGTTACTTTTTCCGTTACTTTCTCCCATTACTTATTTTTCATGTTACTTTCTGTCCTACATTCAGTTTCACCAAGCAAATCATGGTTATTTTTGCGCCAGACGACACAGGGACACGAAAGGGTGAGGTTGTCGGTAATTGGTGCTCTCACTCACTCACTGGTCACGCATTGCCTTGCTTCGAAATGTCCGGTAAACTATTGCTGTATATCTGTTTTCTCCTTCCCGTCATTTTTTCCAGGCTCAGAAACGTGTATAAATTATTGCTTTATTTCCATCTCTTCTGATTAAAGTGAACCTTACTTAAACACTTAAAACACCACAAAACACACTTAAAACACACAAACACATTTAAAACATTGACACATACTTTAAACACACAAAAAACACGTAAACACACTTTAGATATCCAAAAAACACTTCAAACACCCAAAACATACTTAATACACCCAAAAACATACTTTAAACACACTTTAAACATCCATAAACAGACTTTAATCACCCAAAGACACTTTAAACATCCTCCTCCTTCTTCTAGTCTTGCTTAGAAACATTCGGTACATTATCGTATTTATATATCTCTCTCCTCTTCCTCGTATTTCTTCTTATTTTACTACAGCAGATCAAAATCCTTCAAGGCACTCGGTCATCTGTGTATTTGTCAAACTTACTTTATTACAAGCACGTCTTTCATTGCATTCATTAACGTTTTCTCTGCTCCTCCTTGCTTCCTCCTGAGCAGTTTTCTTCCCAGCATCTTTCTCCCTCATACTTGTCTCTGCCTCTGGTACACCCGAACCACCTCCCATACCACCTCAGTCTTGATATATACGTACCCAATTTCCTAATACGCACTGGGTTACCAAAAGAGAATTATCAGGTATCTTTGTAAACTGATAGTTCTGATTGGAATTAAGTTATCTTGTGCACACTCTACGGTATCTGCGTGTACCAATGGGAGTGCAGCATCAGGCAGTGTTATGGTGAGGTAACCATGGTAATTACGGTACAGGATAGCGGGAAGCATAACGTACTCCGACCTAACTGAACTTAATTAAATAATATCATGGTAGAGAGCACGGTTCTATAAGTGTATTGACAAAAAACATTCAAACAATATTCAGTACTTGTAATATATAAACAATGACAGTCCATAGGTTTAAAATCATTCACACTTCAACACTAAACCTTAAAGTATTATCAAAAGAAGAGTTGAAAATTGATTAATCTAAAAGAAATACTATTTAGATTATTAACAAAAATAACTGATTACTCACTAAATAAGATAGATAAGTAGATAAATAAAAATCAGCCACGTGTAGACCGGACGGCTTCTTGCAACCTCCCTTATTAACTTGCGTCTAGCATTTACCTCTCCTCTACCTGACACGCAATTAACACAGGTTACACAAGACCAAGAAACCGTACCTAACGTAACGTGGAAACACACAAATAAAAGATGCAATATTTACCTGTATTCTACCTGGCCATTCGCTTTGAAACAGGTGATAGGAAGACAAGAAACCAAACCTAACTTAACATAATTTAACCTTACCTAACCTAACATGAAAACCCACAAGTAAAAGATGCAATATTCACCTGTATTCTACCTGGACACACGCTTTCAAACAGGTGATAGGTCGATAAGAAACCAAACGTAGCCTAACATAATTTAACCTTACCTAACCTAACATGAAAACCCACACGAGAAAGGTACAATTCTACCTGTATTCTACCTGGACACACTCTTTCAAACAGGTAACAGATAGACAGATAACGAAACTAGACCAGAGAGAGAGAGAGAGACCAGAGAGAAACCTAACCAAACTAAACTAACCTTACCTAACCTAACATGAAAACCGACTAGAGAGAGGTATAATGCTCACCTGTATTCCACCTGGACACACGCTTTGAAACAGGTGATAGGTAGACAAGAACCCAAACCTAACTTAACACAATTCAACCTTACCAAACTACTAGTATAAAGAGAGCAAGGACAAGAAAGAAAGATGAGCAGGAGAAGGAGGTGTATAGGACAGGAAAGAAGAACACAGACAAGGAAGAGGAACAGGCATGAGAATAATAACTAGGAAGGAAATCAAGAGGAAGAGGAAGACAAGTTTATACGAAAGAAAGGAACTAAAATGAAATAAACTTAACACAACTAAACCAAACCTAACTGAAAGAAAGGAAGGAACGAAAGTAAGATAAACCAAACTAAACCAAACCTAAACTAACCTAACCTAACCCAACACGACACAGGTGAAGGGTGCAGCATTCACCTGTACACACCTGCCCTCGTTCACCAACCACAGGTAATTCTAACATGTCTGAACAATTTTTACCTGCCCGGAGAACCTCAACGGTACATATTTACATTGAGATTTTTGAGGGCTGAGAGAGAGAGAGAGAGAGAGAGAGAGAGAGAGAGAGAGAGAGAGAGAGAGAGAGAGAGAGAGAGAGAGAGAGAGAGAGAGAGAGCAAACTAACCTAATATCACTGTAGCTAGAAACAAAAAAACTAAAAATATCAACAACAAACAATAATTTCCTTAGACAACAAAAATAATAAAACTTTTTTCTTTTTTCTTTTTTATTTTCTTTAGTAAATAGAAAACATAGACAATTTTCTGTTTTCTTTCGAGATTTTTGATACCCGAGAGAAAGAGAGAGAGAGAGAGAGAGAGAGACGCCTCCATCACCGCTAACACCGCTGTACCGCCGCTACCACACCGCCGCCTCACTGCTTCCTTCCTCCTCTCAACATCTATTCAAATATAAAGACAAACCATTATCATGCCAAAACATAGAAAAAGCACCATTAGCAAACCAGAATATACTTAAAAACTCACCATTAATAATTTCAATACTGGGACACCTTTTTATTTCTAGTTTCAGGATTAGATCATTTTATTGACATTAGGAAGGGTCTATGGAAGATTAATGGCCAGAGTCTTCACTATTTTAATCCTCCACAAAAGTTTCTGAAGCTGTATAAAATCAACAAATAGTAACCACAATGAATATGGAACCGCGTCATGGTATCAGGACGCGTTTTCATATTCTGCTTATTATTTGATGATTTTATACAGCTTCAGAAACATACGCTGGGATCAGAATAGTAAAGACTCTGGCCATTAATCTTCTGACCTCCATAGAAATGAAAATCGTCTAATCTCACCCAAAAAACAAGGTAAAAATGCGTCTCAATATTGAAGGAGCTAAACTCATTACCTGCCTTATTTCCCACACATAAACAGGGACGTATAAGTCGTAAACTGTTAAAATTCTCAGCCTCTGTCTCTCTTTACGTGTTAAAAGCTCTCTGTTTTAAAATTAGCGAAGATGTATATATAAGACGAAAGATTAACCACTTCAGTATCATGACATGTTTTCATATCTATTCTGGTTACTATTTGGTGATTTTAAACAGCTTCAGAAACATACGTGGGGGATTAAAATAGTGAAGACTCAGGCTATTAATCATCTGACCTCCAGTGATGTTTCCTAATGTAAATAGAACAGTCTAATCACACCCAAACCCCCGGTAAAAATGCTTCTTAGTACTGAAGAGGCTACATTTTTACATTGTTTTTCATTAATCATCTTTTCCTTGCCATTTACTGATTCAAGGGGAAGATATTTTTAGACACCACTTTCACCGTTCGCGTACTTGATATTTTTGTTCACCTCTACTTTGCAGCGGATGGTGGAAAGATAGATAAATATAAAGAAAAAAAAAGTTAATTGCCGTTTATATTCTTTCACCGCTTTGATAAATAAGAACAGGTAGGAACTTGTGTGTATATTCGACCATACTTTCTGGGTTACCTGTTGAGAGAGAGAGAGAGAGAGAGAGAGAGAGAGAGAGAGAGAGAGAGAGAGAGAGAGAGAGAGAGAGAAATTGAACCAACTAAAACCTCAAAATAGAGAGAGACCTAACCAAACATTCTACAAACAATCACAAATAGAAAAACAAAAAAAAACAAATGCAAAATAAAAAAAAGTAACGAGGAAAAACAAGAAAAGCAAAAAAAAAAAAAAAAAATAGACACAAACAAAGGACAAATAAAACAAACAACGAAAAACTCAAATAAAAAACACGAAATTTTGCGAACGAAAACGGAGAAAACCAAAAAAGAATATATAAATTACACAGTTCTCTAGAAAACACGAATAACAAATAGAAGGAGAACGGGAGAAGGAGAAGAGGAGGAGGTAAGGAAAACAATCCTATAATCCAAACAGACAAGAACCGTAAGAACATCTACTAAAAGCTCATTAAACTCTCCCTCTCCCTCTCCTCTCTCTCTCTCTCTCTCCCTGTGCTATCTTTAGACGTAGGGCGCAGTCTCCTTATCAGCGGCCAGGGAGATAAAGATAGGATAGAGATAGGTCAGTTTAGGTCACCGCGCGGACTCTCTATCTTGCTTCAGTGACTAGAAAGAAATGTTTTGAGTCATTTGTAAAGTACTTAGGCAATTTTTTCGCTTGTTAATTGTTTTCTGTAAATATTTGTTGTTGTTGTTGTTGTTGTTGTTGTTGTTGTTTTATCTGTTAGTCTCTATTTTGTGTTGATTTTTTTTTCTTTTTGTGTTTGTTTCTGTTTTGGGATTTTAGTTCGTTGAATTGTGCCTTTCTCTCTCTCTCTCTCTCTCTCTCTCTCTCTCTCTTCATCGTAATTTCTTCTCCGCTTAATTCATATTGATTTCTTATTTATTCACCACGTTTCTTTCGACTAGTAAATCTCTCTCTCTCTCTCTCTCTCTCTCTCTCTCTCTCTCTCTCTATGTAAATCACGTCATTGGAGTCTCATCAAGGCAGCGACTCAAGAAATACAAGACAAATCCCACACAGCGCACGATTGAACCCACAATACTAACTTAGGCAGTGTTTGGCGGCGGCAGGTGACGCTGTTGTTTGGAAATTAGTCACTCTCTCTCTCTCTCTCTCTCTCTCTCTCTCTCTCTCTCTCTCTCTCTCTTTGCGTGTGTCGTTTTTTTCTTCTATCTTTCTTTCTATCCTTCCTTCTCCTCTCTCTCTCTCTCTCTCTCTCTCTCTCTCTCTCTCTCTCTCTCTCTCTCTCTCTCTGTATTCTTTTTCCCTTATCTTTCTTTTCTTCCTTTCTTCTCCCATCTCTAGTTTTCTCCCTTCATTCCTCTCCTATCCCTTCTTCCCTTTCTCCCTCTTTCTCTCTCCCCTTCCACCACAAGTGACCCCATCTCCCCTCCCCTTCCCATAATCCATTTAGTGAGACTACAAGACAATCTGATCCCATTCCAGTTAATTGATCTTTTGCATTTCATAATCCAATACTTTTTTTTTTATTTCTTATTCTCTTTTGTTTCGTTCTTCCGCTTGTTTCCCGTTTCTTTATCAGAGTTTCCTGGGTTTTTTTTTCTTTCACTCTTCCTTCGTTTGCTTAGCTCTATTTTCTCCTCGTTCTCTAGCCATGATTATTTTCAAAGATCACAGAGATGACTAACAGGGTTCTCAAGATTGTTTCTCCTGTTAATAGTGTAAAATTCTTGTTAATATCCCTAGAATCATAAAAAGACAGTCTTAAAATTGGTTCTCTTTCTCACTACGACTATTTTTCAAAGAACACAAGCATCAGTCAAGTTATCAAGAGTATTTTTCTAGTTGATAATGTAGGAATCTTGTTAATCTTCCACTAGAATAATGAGAACATCCTTTAAAACGAAGCCGGAAACAGTTTGACCTCTCACCACGATCATTTTCACAGCCATAGAGATGATTAACCAGATTCTAAAAAACAGTTTTCTTTGTTAATAATGTAAGAATATTACTAATTTTTCACTAGAGCCATAGAAACACCATTATAAACCAGCGTCACTTCAACTACAGCCTTTTGAAACTAGCGGAGATGCGACGCAGAAACGCTTGAGAATACTGCTGTAACCTTCACCACGTCCTTTCCCGCGCCACAACCTCCTCTGACCTTTACAAGCTTTCTGCCGCGTCTTCAACCCCATAACAGAGACCTTTGAAGCCTGACGAAGTAATCACAAAAGGGCGTTACCAGGCAGAGAACTTAGGGCACGAAGAATGAGTTACAAGTTAATAAGGAGCTTTATAACATTAGATACATTCATGGAGGAGGATGAGCAGTGGAAATGTTTACGTATTTTTTCATTACGGGATTCTTATGTATGGATCTAATTAATTCTTGCAGGTTTCTTTGTTTTATTACGCTGTCTTACGTGTTCAGGGTTTATGGGAAAGGGTTAAGGCAAGTGTTTTCAGCTGTTTGCTCTCAAATAAGACTAATTTCAAAACACCACAAATGTTATTACACAGATTTTTATAGTTTTTTCTTAATTTATTCGATTCTCGTTTTCTTTTCGAGCCGATGATGAAGAATTAGCCTTTGCCACAGCGCTAAAAACAATGGAATCTTTATAAGCATCGACAAGGGAGAAAGGGGAATTAAAAGAGCAGATTTAGCAATATCTAGTAAATGTAATCGTTGGAGGTGGTTGTAGAGGAAGAAGAAATGTCTCAGTGTTTATAAATGAAGGGAAAAGTATGCTGAATAAAAGAGAAAGTGTTAAACCATCACCAGAACCACAAATCTTACAAAAAAGACTGCGAAAAAAATCAAAATAGGAAAAGTAGAGAAAGAAATTAATATATATTTCCACACACATGAAGATAGACACATGTTTGTTAAAAAAAAGAAGTGAAAAGTTAAAAAAAAAAAAAAAAAAGAAAGAAGCAAAATCAGTGTCCGAGATTTCTAAATAAGGAGAAATGTAAAAAGAAATCAAGATACATTAAGAAAGAAACATTCAAGTGAAAAAAGAGAAAAAGAAAAAAGAAAAAGAAAAAAAGCAAAAAAATCTACCTTATATATAAAAAAACTCTAAACAAACTATAAAAAGAAGGAAATTAAGGTACATTTTTAAAACACTTTGAAATATACACAAATTGCCGCCGTGGAGAAAAGTTAGGGATCCATAATACGAGTATGTTCAGCGTAAACACAATTAAAACACGGACTACAAGGAGGACGGACACGAGAAGTTACCAAAAAAGTTAAATAGTCACTTTGATTTACTTCTTGAGGTTAAAAGACGTGAGGAGGAAGAGAAGGAAGAGAAGAAGGAGGAGGAAGAGGAACTGTAATGTGTGTGTGTGTGTGTGTGTGTGTGTGTGTGTGTGTGTGTGTCCCGAGGCCTTCCCGCAAGTTTCTTATCGTCCCGCGTCTCGCCGCCCCGTCAGCGTCGCCGCCGTCTTGGGAAGGAAGCTTCTCTCTCTCTCTCTCTCTCTCTCTCTCTCTCTCTCTGATAAGAACACAGGACTAATGAAAACAAAAGAAGTAGAAGGAAAATAAAGATAAGAAAAAGCGGAATAAGAGCAGGCAGAACAAGAACAAGAGATCAACCTAATCTGTAAAATTTGCCAAATGAAACGAAGCGGGTAGCGGGAAACACTAATGAAACTCACTGGTTATTCTTAAACTCAACAGGTAAATTTGTATCATCTCCCTACCGCTCTTCATAAAACACACAGAAGTTAATCTAAGAATAGGATAAACATTTAGGCTTGCATTCAGAAATCCTTTACTCTCTCATCACAACTATATTTCAAAGGCCATATGGATAATATTAGCAGGTTTTCAAGAGTGTTTCTACAGCTGATAATGTAGAAATCTTGTCACTCAGCCTATAGAGCCGTAAAAACATCTTAAGAAACTCCCGTAAATTTAGATAAAGGCTTTTGAAATAGTGGAGGCAAAGCAGAGAAATGTTTGAGAATACGAGCTTTAGTGATGAGAGAACGTGGACTCTGACTTTCACACGTGATCTGTACACCGCCTAAATCAGAATCATTAAAAATATCCTCAAAAGTTTCAGCGTCTGATACCGTTCATTTCCGACTGTCTCTCTAAGTTAGTGGGGTTTTCAAAGGAGCATCTATTATTCTAGTGATAGTTTAACAAAGTGTCTGCATTAGTAATAGGAAGACATTAAAATATCCTCAAAAGTTTCCATGTCTAAAACCGTTTACTTTTGACCATCCCTATTAGAAGTTACTGGAATTAGAAGTTACTGGTATTCTAAAATGGGTTTCTATGATTCTAGTGGTAGTTTAACAAAGTTTCTGCTTCTGCATTAGTAATAGGATGACATTCTAAAATATCCCTCAAAGGTTTGGTGTCTAATAGCGTTCACTTTTGACTATATATCGCTATTAGAGAAGAGTGGCGTTTTCAAATCATTCTAGTGGTGCTCTAACAAAGACACTGTAAAATATCCCTCACAGGTTTCGGTGTCTGATAGGGTTCACTGTTGACTATCGCTATTAGAGGTTAGTGGTGTTTTCAAAGGGATTTCTATGATTTTAGTGGTAATCTACTTAAGTTTCTGCATTAGTAATAGGAAGACACTCTTAAATATCCTCAAATGTTTCCTTATCTGATATCGTTCTCTTTCGACTGTCTCTATTAGAAGTTATCGGTGTTTTCAAAGGGTTGCTATGAATTTAGTAGTTTAACAAAGTTTCTGCATTATCAATAAAAAGACTCTTGAGAAAACGACTAATTATCTTTGAGTCCTTTTAAAAGTCTTCATAAATAAATAGATAAATAAGAATAGTGGAATTTTCTGAGGTTATAAAAAATTGCTCTCTTGAAACCTGCCACCAGATGCCTTCAAGCCCAGCCACACCATTCCAGAGCCGCAATACCAGGAATACACAACTAACAACGCAATTCCAGCACAGTTCTAGCAACAAAGGTCTATGTATTCCAGCGCCACTGTTCAACAAAGACCATTAAAAAACTAGCATTCCAGAGCCACGATTCCAGGACTACGATTCCAGCACGATTCTACAACCATTATTCCAGCGTTGAAATTCTAACGCCACTATTCCAGACACAATTCCAGTACCACAATTAAGCGCCACCATTCCAGAACCACTTGTCTTGCGATTCCAACACGATTCCAGAAACCATTCCAGCGCCACCATTCCAGAAAAAAGTCCACCACCACAATTCCAGCATAGCATTCCTGATATCACGATTCCAACTATTCCAGGAACACTTTCATAAGCAGTATTCCAGTAAATCCTCTTCAGAAAACTCATTCCAGAAACTCTTAACTATTTTTCCAGACCATTCCAGAAACACAACACTAAAAATTCAAAGCGGGAAGTGTTGCAAGGAACCTGGAAGCACAAATAACTACACAACACAACACACACACACACACACACACACACACACACACACACACACACAATTGGGGAGCGAAAAAAAGCCGTGAGGATCATTATACAGTAATTCTAAGACGCGACTTTGACCCAGATAATCCCAGACGAGGTGAGGGGCGGGAACAAAGACAAGACTCCCAACTGGTCTTAATTGAGCTCGACTTTTTTCTCCCTTGAATTGTAAAACACCTTAAGTGGACGTGATTAGCTTACCGGTTTGATGACACAAGTACGCTATTAACTACCAATTAGCGCCCGTGCGTGTGTGTGTACGTGTGCGTGTATGTGTATGTGTGTGTGTATGTCAAGACCTTTCCGTGTGTTTCCGTCCGTGTGTGCGTGCGTGCGAATCTACACACGCTAAAATCCCTCTACCTGTCATTAAGAATTAGCCTCGTGGATATAAAAAGGTAAGTGAAGCCCAGGTAAACACGATTAACGGCACACCTGTAATCAGAGCATTAGTCGCGCGTTACCTCAGCTGCTGCCTTACCTGCGCCTTACCGGACTCTAGCTAATGATGAGTAATTAAGTCCAGGTGTGTTATCAAGGTGGGAGCGCTGATTACTTATTGGGAATTTTTTATTTATTTATTTTTATTTATTTATTTATTTTTTTTTTTTGTAATATTGGTGACATGTTATTTTGTTGTGTTTTTTCTTGTCTTTTTCTATTTTGTATTTTTTTTTTTGTTTGGTTACATTTTCTTTTCTTTTCGTATTTCTATTTTTTTTTTTTTCGCTACTTTAACATCTTAGGGTTTTTTTTTTTCCTCTTTTGTCTTTTTGTTTTCTCTCTTCTTCATATTTGTTTCTTGTAATTCTTTCGTCATTATTTTTTTCTATAGTTGTGGTAAAAATGTCTTCCAATCTCTTTGCTTATTCCGTAATTCTTAGTTTCTTTCGTATTTTGAGCATCTTTTCATAATTCTCTGTATTTTCTGTCGTGCTAAAAACTTGTTCCTCCTAACCTTGATTCGCTAGTGTCGTATTTTGAACTTTTGCTACATATTCTTTGTGTATATTTTGATTTTCCGTAACTGTATGCTGTTGTACTTCACTGTTCGTATATAACTGATAGCGTTAACTCATATTGCCATCAACATAAGGGTTTGCAATGCACGTATGGGATTATATTGACCAGCTTTCCTATCCTCATTCTTTTATCTATATTTTGAAGTGATGAAAGGCGTGGTGTTTTGAATCTATAGACGGTGATGTGACTTAACGCGTGAAGAGGACTATAGTACAAAATTTTAAATACATGTTTTGTGAAAGCCGTTTTGAGTTTTGATACGATGAAACAATGATGAACGTAGGAAAGCAAGACTAGATGTGTGTTTGAAGTGGTAAATTGAGTGAGTTTTTGGTCCGCAATCTGAAACGCTCCTCTCTCTCCCCACGACTATTTTCAAAGGACACAGAGATGATAAGCCGGGTTTCAAAGGATGCTTCTCCTGCAATTAATGTAGTAACCTTGTTCATGTGTCAGGAAAACGATAAAAACACCCTTGAAAACTTGTGTCACTTGAACAGAAGTCTTTTGAAATATTGGAGGTACTGCGCTGAAGGGTTTTAGAATGGTCCTTTGCCCTCAGTCAGTCTGTGCTCATAAAGAAAAAATGTCAGGTTTTCTTCCTTTTGTCCTTGCACTTTGGGAATCTCTTCAGCACCATGACACATTCTCATATTAATTCTGCTTACTCTTTGGTGATTTTGTACAGCTACTGAAACTTATGTGGTGATTAAAATAGTGAAGACTGTGGCCATTATTCTTCTGACCTCCATAGATCCCTCCTAATGTCAGTAAAATCGTCTAATTACACACCAAAACTCATGGTAAAAATGCATCCCAGTACGGAACAGGTTAATTATCAAGTCATTACGTTAGGTATAGTTAAGTTAGGTCTCATTATAGGTTCGGTCTATAGTTATTGTTAGGTTAGCTCTGGTTGTGTTAAGTATTGTTAATTTGTTAGGTTAGGTTAGGTTGGGTTCGCGTGAATTCCTCAGAGCCATCGCATGTCTTTCCTAACTTTCGTGTGTGACCTTTTGACACCTGCCGCAATTCACCTGCCAGGACTGAAACACATCATTAGGAAGATCAACATGAAGCGGTAACCTCTCTCTCTCACACACACACACACACACACACACACACACACACACACATACAATCACAGAACATACAAATACGCACGTTTTACTCACGTTGCAAACACGTTTCACACAAGTTTCGTCTCGCCTCAGGGTTGGCGTCACTGTCCTCGCGTCGTGAAGGTCATTAGTTTATATCCTGCGTCCATAATTAGGCAAATTTCAGGTGCGTGCGGGAAGGTACAGGTCGCGTGGCCACGTGGGCGAGGCAGCAGAAGCATAGGCGTCACACCCTCCCCATGTGGTGTTCACGAGGTGACTAAAGGGCGGTGCCTCATTGGCCTGTCATGTTGCTGGCTGCCTCGCCCCGCCCACAGTCGGCGCGCGCCACTCCCATCACGCCCTCAGCTAACAATCCTTTCCCAGAGTGGAAATATCGCCTTACTCGACTCCTCAGCCCTCAGGTAACATGTTAATCCTGACCAGTGTAACCATTACCTTCACCACACGCGATATGGTGGCGGTGGGTTAGGTTTGGTGAACACACTCACACTTTCGCCCGTCCTGCACACGGCTGACAGGTCCCGCCCCTTCCTCATCTGCCATGCAAGTCGGCAACGCCCCCAGCCATCCAGGAGGCATTTTTTACCGCGGGGATCAGCGGTACACGGTCAGGATCTGTTTCCTAATACCCTACACCGCTCGGGGATAAGTATAGGATCCCGCGGCTACCAGGACCCCACTGCACCCTTCAGGAGGCCTTCAGAAGCACTGCAAGAGACTCGTGCTTGCCTCCAAGATGTCACTCGCCGCCCCAATGTCCACCTGGCTAAAACTGCATTGTATCTTTTGTGTATTCTAAAGCTCTCTGCCTCTAGAACATGAGCATGTATCCCCACACAGATCTATGGCAATGCAGCGACTTTCTCTTCACCCACAGGACCCAGGAATGACACTAAAGACGCCGCACTCTTTCTAAAAACCTTCCTGACTTCGTGCTCACCTGCGCTCCCATCTTGTTTGCGGCGACACGGACAATACTCAGAATTACTCACGGCACCAAACTTTCCTTCTCTTTTCCTGAATTAATGACTACAACGGGTTCTCCTTAAGATAAAAGAAAAGTGTTGTTTTAGATGCCGATGACAGGTGCAAGAAAGTGATTCAAGGGTTAAGGCATTTCAATCTCAAGTAGGTGAAATTGTAAAAAATGTGGCTCTTCCATCGGTCATTGGAAAACGCTTCGTATTTTCTTCCATTGAAATAACACTAGAAACATGAAAACATCTTCAAAAGCGCAATAATTTCCTGCACTCCCAGTTCCATGTTGAGATGAGATAAAGAACAGAACTATTAAGAATACCGCTTTCCTTAGAACATTCTTAAGTTTCATTTCTACAAATAAAAAAAAGAAAAGAAAACCTCGAGCACCAAAACACTCATGAAAACACCCTTGAAAAACACAACAATTCCTAATACAACCTGTTTAAAATGTCGTGATGAGATAAAACGTTCAGATATCTAAAAATTCAGCTTTCCTACTGCCCTTTATAATAAGATAAGACTTAACATCACTAGAAACATGAAAAAACGCCCTTGAAAACCACAATAACTTCCGCTACAACCTATTCAAAGTCCAGAGATAAGATGATGTGTACGAATATTTAAGAATTTGACTTTCCTATCACTGTAAGACTCATTCTAAGACTTCACTTCATTACAAACATGAAAACAACTTGCAAACATCACCGTAAACCACACAAAAAAACTTTCACTACAGCCTGTTTAGAATGCCGAGATGAATTTGAGCGTACAAGCTCTTAAAAATACTGCTTTCACTCTGAGACACATTTTAAGAGTTCACTTCACTAGAAACATGAGAACAACCTTGAAAACATCATTGACAACCACAACAAAATACCATTACGGCTTGTTTATAGAATGCCGAGATGAGGAAAGGACAATAATCACTTAAAAACAATGCTTTCCTATCACTCAGACACATTTTAAGGATTCACTTCACTAGAAACATGAAAACGACTTTGAAAACATCACCAAAAACCTTAAAAACTTCCACTACAGTCTATTTAAAATGTCGGGATGAGACAAGGCCTAACTTAAAACCAATGTTTGTTTTTATCACTAAGAGACATTTTAAGATTTCACTTCACAAGAAACATAAAAACAACTTGAAAACATCACCAAAAACCTCAAAAACTTCCATTACAGACTGTTTAAATTGCTGAGATAAGTTAAAGCGTATCAAACACTTAAGAATACTGTTCCTATCACTAAGAGACTCATTTTAAGACTTCACTTCACAAGAAACATAAAAAAACGACTTTGAAAACATCACTAGAAACCTCAAAAACTTCCACTACAGCCTGTTTAAAGCGCTGAGATGAGGTAGAGCGTACAAACACTTAAGAATATTGTTCCTATCATTCAGAGACTCATTTTAAGCCTTCACTTCACTAGAAACACGAAAACGACTTGAAAACACCTTGAAAATATCACCAAAAACCTCAAAAACTTCCACTACAGCCTATTTAAAATACTGAGATGAGGTAGAGCGTGCAAACACTTAAAAGTACTGTTCCTATCATTCGGAGACTCATTTTAAGACTTCACTTCACAAGAGACATAAAAACAACTTGAAAACATCGCCAAAAACCTCAAAAACTTCCACTACAGCCTGTTAGAATGCTGAGATGAGGTGGAGAGGACAAATACTTAGTAACACGACTCTCCTATCACTCACAGAAAGAATAAGCAAACCAATTCTTTTATCTCGCACTGAGGAAATACTCAGGGGTTGTTTTTAAGAGGCTTCCGAGCCAGGCGAAGGAAGGTGGCATCTCAGCTTCTCATTGTACGAGAGACGCTGCCGCTCTTTACTTTCACAAACACCACAATTAGAAGTGACAATGCGTCCTCCTCCTCTTCTTTCTCCTCCTTCGCTGCTCACGCCCCGCAATGAATGGTAATGAAGTTCACGGGTTTCCAGAGTGTTAGGGTGAAGCGAGAAACAGCAGCTGGAGGAGGAGAAGGAGGAGGAGGAGGAGGAGGAGGAGGAAAAGGAGGAGTTGTTGATGTGTTGCTCCAAATAGATGTGTTTTGGGTCTTCGTTATCTCGTGTGTGTGTGTGTGTGTGTGTGTGTGTGTGTGTGTGTGTGTGTGTGTGTGTGTGTGATTCACCTCCTCGGTCGTCTGCTGGTCACTCAGCCAGTCTTCCCCATTACGGAGCGAGCTCAGAGCTCATAGACCGATCTTCGGGTAGGACTGAGACCACAACACACTCCACACACCGGGAAAGCGAGGCCACAACCCCTCGAGTTACATGCCGTACCTATTTACTGCTAGGTGAACAGGGGCTTCACATTAAGAGGCTTCCCATTTGCCTAGCCGCCCCGGGACTCGAACCCGGCCCTCTCGATTGTGAGTCGAGCGTGCTAACCACTACACTACGTGTGTGTGTGTGTGTGTGTGTGTGTGTGTGTAAAGGTGCGATCCATGAATAGCGGTAGCAAACATAAATTACAGTACAAACAAAACAGAAAACCAAAAATGACACACGACTTACACAAACCACCTCAGGGAAGCGAACAAAATAATACACAAAATCACGAGAAAGGATAAAGAAGCGAGAAAAGCACTGAGTAGATTAACAAATTAAGACTTAGCTTAGAAACACGATCTTTTATTCATTGCACGTCTTCCTTAACAAGTACAGTAGAAGGAGGAGGAGGAGGAGGAGGAGGAGGAGGAGGAGGAGGAGAGAGAGAAAGGAAGAGAAAGAGAGAGAAAAGAATGTGTCGGTTTTAATTTCACACAGACAATATTTTCTTCCCACCTCTCTCTCTCTCTCTCTCTCTCTCTCTCTCTCTCTCTCTCTCTCTCTCTCTCTCTCTCTCTCTCTCTCTCTCTAACTTGGTCGTCTTTGCATTGAGAGCCGCAGCCATGAATATTAATTTGAGGAAACACAAAGACATCCTGCCAGACTTCTTTGTTTTCGTCTTACGGCACTCAATGTTTGTCCTAGGTGGCAGGGCTCTCTCTCTCTCTCTCTCTCTCTCTCTCTCTCTCTCTCTGGTTGATCAATTTACCTTTTTTTCAATCCTTGTCTTTACACTCTTCTATTTTCCTGTATAGTTTTTTTTATTTTCTCTATTAACTGCTGCTCGATACCCTTTTCCCTTATTACCATTCACTCTAAGACCTTTTTCTTTTATATATAAGGGAGAAATACCAAGAACAGAATGATGAATGTTACAAAAAAGAAAAAGAAAAGCCCACTGGATCAGCCACATCCGAATTTTGAACACGGGAGAAATTTCAACATGTATTCTTTTTCGAGTTGGTGTTTGTAAAGACTTCACGCATTGCTATTGGTGGTAATCCTTGTCTCGTGTCGTAGTGAATGAGTCAAGTTAGCTATCATTAGGTTAGGTCAGGTTAGTTTTGGTGTAAGTTATTAGGATGATGTTAAATTTGGTGTTAAGTTAAGTTAGGTTAAGTTAGGTTTGGTGTTGCGCTAGGTTAAGTTAGATTAAGTTAGGTTAAGTTAGATTTTATATTGGGTTAAGTTACATTAGGTTAGCTTTGGTGTTAGGTTAGGTTAAGTAAGCTTTGGTGTTAAGATAGGTTAGGTTAGGTTAGCTTTGGTGTTTTGTTACCTTAGAAGGCTAAAATTCTACAAAGCTTGAGAAAAAAATCCTGTGTTATTTGGCTTCATTCAAGGAAAATCTTTTATTAGTTACATAATTTTGTATCACTTTATATACTGACTGTAGAATAACGTGCATAGGTGCCGCCGTGGTGCAGTGGAACCCTTCGTGCTTTGGGGTCCGAGGGGTCTCTAAGCGCACGGGGTCGAATCCTGTCCACGGTCTGAGTGTAGGTTGGGCTTCCTCACTAATAGCGGGTGGGCTTTGAGATAGGAGGTACCACAAAAAATATCCCCTTTAGCCCAGAAATTCCCGTGAAAACCCCACATGGTAGAAAAAAAAATGTTCAGAAAATTGACAAATGCTTCGAATATTCTTATCATTCAGTTTCACACATTACACCAATCAAACTATCTTTCTACCAATACTTTGTAGTACTTTACATTTTTAGAATAACAATGTATGCAATAATGTTAAGAAAATCTCCAAATATAATGATAAAAAAAAAAGGACTAGGCCGAAAACACACACACACACACACACACACACACACACACACACACACACACACACACAACACAAACACACACACGAGACGAGCAACACTCACTTATCTTCCTATCATGTCGCCGGAAGCTTCACTCCTCCTCCTCCTCCTCCTCCTCCTCCTCCTTCACCTGTGTAGGAAGACGCCCCAGGTGACTGTCTTCCGCGGGGGGTGACAAAAGGCAAGGGCGGGGCTGCCATATCTCCGAGACGACCCGAAGTTGACATTTCCGAAGATGAAAGGGAAGAAGAAGAAGGAGGAGGAGGAGGAGGAGGAAGAGGAAAAGGAAGGAGGAGGAGGAGGAGGAGGAGGAGGAGGAGAGGAGGAGGAGGAGGAGGAGGAGGAGGAGGAGGAGGAGTCACGTTGTTTTCTCTGCATCCTTTTTTCCATCCTAGTCCTCATCAGGTTTTTTTTTTTTCCTCTGCTGTGGGAAAATAGAAAGAAAACGGGAATTAATAAAGAAAATGAGACTTAATAATGAAGATGTAAACAATAAAAGGTGATTAATTTATTGTCTTTATTTTGTTGTAGAATTGAAATGTTATCTGATATCATTCTTCCGGTTTTAATTGAATAGTCTCTCTCTCTCTCTCTCTCTCTCTCTCTCTCTCTCTCTCTCTCTCTCTCTCTCTCTCTCTCTCTCTCTCTCTCTAACTTATGACAAACTTTCACACTATTTCATTTCTCCTGATTGATTTTTCACTCTCACTTTTAACTCCGTCATATAAAAACCCGCCAATTTTATCTTCCTTATCCTTCACTGCCTCATATCACCACTCTCTCTCTCTCTCTCTCTCTCTCTCTCTCTCTCTACTCACTCATTCACCCTCCTCTTCCTCTCCTTCCATAAACATCATCTCGTTTCCTTACTTCCATCACTCCTCCTCTATCTCCTCCTCCTCCTCCTCCTCCTCCTCCTCCTCCTCCTCCTCCTCCTCCTCCTCCTCCTCCGTGTTGTACATTCATGTCATCATCATTTCATCATCCCTCTCTTGATCACCTCACAAATTTATGACACAGCTGATCTTGGCAGACTTTCAAAAGATCTCCTCCTCCTCCTCCTCCTCCTCCTCTTCCTCCTCCTCTTCCTCCTGCTCTTCTTCCTCCTCTTCCTCTTCCTCCTCCTTCCACATCATTATTCCAAGTCGCTTATCTAGTGGCTTGTTAGTGTGTGTGTGTGTGTGTGTGTGTGTGTGTGTGTGTATGTATGTTAATCGCCCCTTCCCACCTCTCTCTCTCTCTCTCTCTCTCTCTCTCTCTCTCTCTCTCTCTCTCTCTATAATGAGAAGAGACACGGACGAATTAAAGATAGTGCAATCGCATATTAATAAAGCATTAAATTCTCTCTCTCTCTCTCTCTCTCTCTCTCTCTCTCTCTCTCTCTCTCTCTCAATGGAATAAGGGTGAGAATAGTAGAGAAAAGCACTTGAATCTTACTTTATTAACCTAACAACCCTTTCTCTCTCTCTCTCTCTCTCTCTCTCTCTCTCTCTCTCTCTCTCTCTCTCTCTCTCTCTCTCTCTCTCTCTCTCTCTCTCCATCACGGGCGTGTCGCGAGGCCTCCACTCAAAGCCTCCGTCACTCAAATCCTCAAGTTAATTAAAAGATGCAGAATGATAAGGCAGTCTTTCACACGCCCATTGTCTTCTAAGGGAACTCTGCTGGGCCTGTGTGTGTGTGTGTGTGTGTGTGTGTGTGTGTGTGTGTGTGTGTGTGTGTGTGTGTGTGTGTGTGTGTGTGTGTGTGTGTTATTTAGTGTTGTTTGTAAGGTGTGTGTCTATCTATCTGTTTTTTTTTTTTGTCTGTTTATCTATCTGACTAGCTATATTTCTCTCTCTCTCTCTCTCTCTCTCTCTCTCTCTCTCTCTCTCTCTCTCTCTCTCTCTCTCTCTCTGTGTGTGTGTGTGTGTGTGTGTTCATTAGTTTTTATTTTTTCCATCTTTCAAACATTCTTTCACTTAGACTTCACACACACACACACACACACACACACACACACACACACACACACACACACACACACACACACACTTTCATGGGGGCACCAACATTTTCCCTCACCTTTATCTCAACTTTATATTTAATTAACGCACACCTGACTTTCTTTTTCACACCTCAGAAATTAAACGTCTCAGGTGTAATTAAGAGAACCATTCAAGTGGGTGAGACAAAGTGCGCAGGTAAGAGAGAGAGAGAGAGAGAGAGAGAGAGAGAGAGAGAGAGAGAGAGAGAGAGAGAGAGAGAAGTAGAGAGAGAGGAGGAAATAAAAGAGAGAGGGAAGGAAGGAAGGAAGGAAGGAAGGAAGGAAGGAAGGAAGGAAGGGAGAGAGAGAGAGAGAGAGAGAGAGAGAGAGAGAGAGAGAGAGAGAGTGGTATAATTTATTTTCTCTCTCTCTCTCTCTCTCTCTCTCTCTCTCTCAAAGAAAACGGGCTTAAGTTAGTCACCCCAAAACAAATTTGCTCCAATAATAAAGAAAACGTAAATATTTCATGGGTAACATTACTATACCTAATTTTGTAACATTCTGATATATAGAGAAACATGAGGAGAGAGAGAGAGAGAGAGAGAGAGAGAGAGAGAGAGAGAGAGAGAGAGAGAGAGAGAGAGAGAGAGAGAGAGAAGCACATCAACAAAAACATCTTTAACTATATTTCAACACAAATTTAAAGTCTCTAAGCAAACATAATGACACAGGCGAGTTATCAAGCCTCAACAAACTAGGCCTACCGGTGAAATAGGCTCGTTAATGACTGAAAATTGTGAATGATAAGAAGTGGATGACGGTTGTCTTGTAATGGGAGGAAGTGTTAGTGGATAGCATGGACTAAGGTTTAACTGTTGATAAGATACTGGCATCGCTTACTCTCTCTCTCTCTCTCTCTCTCTCTCTCTCTCTCTTCGTCGTTTCCTCATTTTACCTGCTTTCTTTTTTTTTCCTTTGGTCTTTTCATGTGTACCATTATCATATCTATTACTTTTATTACTACTACTACTACTACTACTACTACTAGCACTTCACCATGCAATCTTCCCTTCCCTTCTTAAAGCCTTTACTCCTTCCGTCCCTAACACCCAGCAGTTCTTTTCTTCCTAAGCCCTTTCCTGACTCCAATCCTCCCTTTTCTCAGCCTCTTCCCAATCCAAACAGCTCTTCCTTTCTTAACCCCGATAGTTCTTCCATCCTAGCCTCCCAGCGCCACTTCTCTCATACCTTGACGTCATCTGGGTAACCCTCACGGCAAAACCCACGAAGTCCAAGCGGAAATAGACAGTAGGTCCCACCATGGAGACCCAGATGAAGTCATCGCTTACAGTTCTCGTGTTATCTGCTTATCAGTCACCCGGACACACATATTCAACCTTCCATTATTCAGATGTGTGTGTGTGTGTGTGTGTGTGTGTGTGTGTGTGTGTGTGTGTGTGTGTGTGTGTGTGTGTGTCGGGGAGAGACGAAGCGAGTTGCAAAAATAATAATAGCAATAAAAAAGAACGAAAATTGAACAGTCACTCCAAAAATAAATGCAGAAAAAAAAAGAGAGAGAGAGAGAGAGAGAGAGAGAGAGAGTGTGTGTGTGTGTGTGTGTGTGTGCCTTATTCTCTCAAAGTTTCACAACTAGACCCATCCTAACCTTTCATAACCTCAATTAATCTAATGCCAATTTAATCAAATCTCAATGAACTTAACCTGACCTTACTAAGCCTAACGTCACATTCCTACACATCACGCCTGCCTCGGATGTGAAAATATACACGTTCTATTTAACACATCCGGATTTCTTTCCCTTCCTTCTACTTCCTGGGTTTTTTTTCTTTCTCCCACCTGAAGCAAACACAGAGAAACATCCAGAAATTCATTGTTCTCTATTGCCACTGTACCTGTACCTTCTCACTCCCTCTCCCTCCCTCTTCCTCTTCGTTTCCTGCTCCTTCCCAACTTCTAAGAAACATTTAGCAATATTCTTCAAAGCATTTCAAAACGCTGGACCATTTCTCCCACACACACACACACACAATCAAACCTTCTAATCTCCACGATAAGAGATGCCACAGGGCCAACCCGGTAAACATCTAGTCAGTACTCAGCAGGAAGGCATTGAAGGAGTACGTGCCCCTCACACTACGGCTAATACACCTGAAGGAGCCACAGAACTCACATCGCCACACCCACACCACCAAAAATGAGACTAGTGTTGCTGGTACTGCTGTTGGTCGCAGGTGAGGCATGGAGGAACACCAGAAGGGAGAAAAAAATAGAGCCGGCTTGTATTTGGGATAGGGGGGACGGAGGGAGGGAGGGAGACAAGATGTAGGTAAAAACTCTTATCTCTCCACCTCTCCCGTTAGTAACAGGTTCATTTTGTTATATTTTCCGGGTGTTTTGGCGCGTTAATGTTTCAAGTGAAGTTTCCCGTAACGTTTTTGTTTTAGTTCCTCTTTTCATCTCATTTTTGTTCTTCCTTAGTTTTATTGTGGTCATTCTTGTACTTCTTATTCTTTTCTTACTAAAATTGATAAAAACTTCGGTTTAAAATCTCTCTCTCTCTCTCTCTCTCTCTCTCTCTCTCTCTCTCTATCTATCTATCTATCTATCTGTTTGTGTGTGTGTGTAATTCACCTCGGTCGCCTCCTGGTCACCCAGCCAGTCTTCCCCATTACGGCGCGAGCTCAGAGCTCATAGACCGATCTTCGGGTAGGACTGAGACCACATCACACACTCCACACACCGGGAAAGCGAGGCCACAACCCCTCGAGTTACATCCCGTACCTATTTACTGCTAGGTGAACAGGGGCTACACATTAAGAGGCTTGCCCATTTGCCTCGCCGCGCCGGGACTCGAACCCGGCCCTCTCGATTGTGAGTCGAGCGTGCTAACCACTACACTACGCGGTGTGTGTGTGTGTGTGTGTGTGTGTGTGTGTATATGTGTGTGTGTGTGTGTGTGTGTGTGTGTGTGTGTGTGTGTGTGTGTGTGTGTGTGTGTGTGTGTGTATCTAGTGTACACACACACACACACACACACACACACACACAGAGAGAGAGAGAGAGAGAGAGAGAGAGAGAGAGAGAGAGAGAGAGAGAGAGAGAGAGAGAGAGAGAGAGAGAGAGAGAGAGAGAGAGAGAGAGAGAGAGAGAGAGAGAGAGAGAGAGAGAGGAAAATTTCAAATCGAAGTTCTTATCAGTTTTAGTAAGAAAAAAAAATGTGTGTGTGTGTGTGTGTGTGTGTGTGTGTGTGTGTGTGTGTGTGTGTGTGTGTGTGTGTGTGTGTGTGTTTTCCTCATTTCGTAATTAGCATGACTGGAAGCATGAGTCAAGGCGCGCCGGTATCGGTGGAAGCTACAGCCAATCAGGTACCTCTGATATGCAGTGCTATCAGTGATTGGTCTATTTTTTCCTGACGTGGCCAAACAAATTCCTCGACCCGGATTCCACGAGGAGGAAAGAGGAGGAGGAGGAGGAGGAGGAGGAGGAAGAGGAGGAGGAGGAAGAGAAAAGTTTCATTGATATACCTCCATGGCGTAAATCAAGTGTTCGAGATTTATGTTTCATCCCTTGCTTAAACAATTCGCATTAAGTTAAAAGTTCTGTGTCGTTTCCGTATCTTCCATTTCTGTGTCCTTTTCTGCCTTTGCTATGCTTTCTTTATACGGTGGCCTCTTTCGTCACTGTATGGCGTGTATGGGGACCAAGATTGTATTCACCCAGGGTTGAGTCAGAGGTTTTTCATCAGCTTCCCCCTTGACTGCCTTCAGTTTCCAGCAACCACCGCAAAGTTGCATTTCCTGTTACCGCCTGCACACACTTCAAATAGACAGGTGGAGTCAAAAGTCTTACACTTCTTCAGTTCACCACTTTGGTTACTTTCAGTTTCCAACACACCGCTGCGATTCTCCATTTCTTGTGTCATGTTGTTTCCATGGTTACTGATTTTCTGAAGTTGTTGGTCACAAGCCTCCCCGCCACCCCCACCCCAGGCACAGTGAAGGGCGATGAGGATGAAGTGGACCTGCAGCAACATTTGGAAAAACTGTCCAGCCAGAGGTACCCTATTGAGAGCAACACACAAAACCGAGACACCATAAGGGAGTACATCATTGAGAGGATGACAAACTATGGACTGGAAGTGGAACAACAGAAATTCAACACCACTATCAGCGAGGACCCTATTGGCATCGATTCCCAATACATTAAGGTGAGTATCATCTTATGTGATGATAGCCTTGATGGCGTGTGTGGCTGTGCTGGCCGCCTGACACGCCTATACTCCAGGGTCTGTACTTATAAACCAACTGTTATCTCAAAGGACTATTTCAAACCACCACGAAGATAATTAGTCAGGTTTTCATGGCTGCCTTTTCTTTTTATCTTTGAATTATTGTTGAATCATCATTAAACCCATAAAAACACTCTAGACTTTTACAAGATCAGGTAAAAGCGTTTGAGATAGAACACTGCAACACTGATGATACAGTCCCTTGAAGTTAAATGAAAGTAGGGATGTCACCACACCGCAGTCCTGTGACAGTCTGCTGCGCCTCTCTCGTCGTGTCGTTGGCAGGTTCAAGGAACTAACGTGATTGGGATCCAGCGGGCTGTGACGGAACACCCTGGGGCTGTGGTGGTGGTGGGCGCTGACTATGACTCCAATGGTGTGGATGATCCCCTCTTCCACAATGGTGCCGGCGTGGCTACCCTGCTGGAGGCGGCGCGCCTGTACACCATCAACGAGAGATGGTCTGGCCGCTACGTCGCCAACTACACCACAATCTTCGTGGCCTTCGACATCAACACGAAACTCCACAAGGTGAGTGAATGACCTGCGCTTCAATCCACCCGTGCCTTGCTAACCATTCTCCATCCCCTGCTGCTGCGCCTGACAGCCCAAGGTACGAGTACTGATGGGCTGGTGCCAGTGACGCTTAGCTGTGTTGACACTATCATTGACTTGCCAGGAATAACTTAATCAATGCAACGTTCCTTCTTCATCTCAGAACTCGCCGGGACATCCTGGCGGCTACTACTTCGTCCAGAACTGGCTGATGCCTTTCCTGAAGCAGAACACTGACTACTTCGGCGGCGCTATCATCCTGGACTCCATCATGAACGTGAATTACAATATCTACACTCAGGTCCTCAGTAACAACTTCCAGGAGGTAAGTGAATGTGTGTGTGTGTGTGTGTGTGTGTGTGTGTGTGTGTGTGTGTGTGTGTGTGTGTGTGTGTGTGTGTGTGTGTGTAAGTCGTCTGCTGCTCTAACACTTCATCAGCACACTCCCCTGATTGGCTCCTTCAACAGATGTTCCCTGAGACCTACGGGAGACTGCAAGACGATAGTAACAAGGGAAACTTCTTGGCTATGGTGTCTATGGGAGATAAAGCGGCGACTGAGACACTAAGAGACCAGTTCTCAGGCAGTTACCGGAAGGTGAGTCACTAATTAACCTGCCTGTACGCTTGATTATGCTGGTATTCATCACGGAAGCTTATTCTATACTGGCTGCCCCATTATTAATGAAAGACCGCCCATGTTATTCTAAATTGGTTTCATTAAACTATCACTATAAAGAAATCATCGTTGGAAATCCTCTACCTTCTATCAGAGCCTGTCAATGATAGTTGAGGTGAGGCGCCACTGTGTCTACCAATATGAATAATGCTAAAACTGATTCTTATGACCAGTTCTTGACTAACTCCTTTTTATCTCTCTCTCTCTCTCTCTCTCTCTCTCTCTCTCTCTCTCTCTCTCTCTATATATATATATATATATATATATATATATATATATATATATATATATATATATATATATATATATATATATATATATATATATATATATATATATATATATATATATATATATATATATATATATATATATATATATATATATATATATATATATATATATATATATATATATATATATATCGATCTATCTATCTATCTATCTCTAACAGAATCGCCGCGCCGAACGCTTCAGGCTGGAGGACATGCGGCTCCAGAGTGGCATGAAATTTGATAATCTCCTGGGAGAGTTTGTTAAGTCTGACAACATTCACTTCTGGAACGCTAAGGATGCTAGCAATAGGACAGTCCAGCTGCCCGCTCTTCTGCTCACCGACACCAGTAAGTGATGGCTCCCCATCCATGACTAAACTTTACCTTTATCGACCAAGACAAAGAGACATACCTAAATGACTGACTAGCTGACTAATTTGCATTCTGATCGAGTGTCTAAGCTGACTTTCTGGCTGACCGTCTATCTCAGGGAGTTTGAAGTAAATGGCAGGAGATTGTAGCAAGTCGATATCAACTCATAATTTTTACGCATAAGTCATTCTGGAGCCTTTCAAACAACACACGCATGTTTCCTTAGCACCACATTTCCGCTTTCATTTCCCTTCTTCACTGGTCAACCAAGTGATCTTTCTTTTCTGCAGAGGCCTTCCGAAACATGGAAAAGGAATGTGTCACGGATCCTTGCCGCGCTGTGGATCTGGTGACGGAAGAGAGGCTTGAGTTCGTCGAGGCCACTGTGAGGAGCGTGACCACATTCCTCTTCAATCGCCAAACTACACGCCTTCCGGAACGTGAGTGAGACGGATGCACTGAAAAGAAATGGGTTCAGAAACGGTGTACATAGAGTATTCTTTAGTGATGAAATAGTGATGCCTTTATTTCACCGTTACAAATGTACCCATACAAATGTAGACAAGGGTACATCTGGTCACATTATACCCTTTTGGACGGAGGAAGGCGATATTATGATATTATACACACTCGTATCAAATCTACCGTCACAGTACCTTTCACTTTTTACAGTGTGGAGAGATGAAATGAGACAATAAGGCGGTAAGACTAAACGATGAAGAATGACTATCTTTCTCTTTCTATCTACAGAGCCTTCTTCGGGAATGTCCAATCTTCCTTCAGCCATCATGACGGTGCTGATGTTCGCCCTCGTCCGCCTCCACATGTAATCGAAGAGGCGAGAAGGAAGGACAGAGGCAGAGAGAACGGAGAGGAAAAGGAATAGAGTAAAAGGTTGAAAATACCTTCATTCTTTTACTCTTATCAGTGATCGTCAATCTCATTAATGAACTCTTATCTACTCCCTCTCTTACTCTCTATATGGTTCCTCTCTCTCTCTCTCCTACTCTGCCTCCCTCCATCTATTCATTCTCTAGTGGCGTCATTTCAGCCTTTACAAATATCAAGGAAATATCAGATGTCATAATTAAAGTAAATGTTTGACAGCATGCAGGTAGCAACGCTTAGTTCACCTCTCTATGTATATACAGTCGCCTTGAGCAGTGGTGTCACAAAATCCAGCAACTGTCTTGCCTACAAGTCGGAGAGAAATGATCAAATGAACACAGGAACTAATGAAATGATTTTATAGACTTCCGCACAGACCAAGAGAGAGAGTTGCTGGATATTGCTTTTTGTCTGAACATCACCTAGTACTGAATCACAGTGGAAAGACGCCGAACACTGATGAGGCGCTGCAGTTCACGCTTACTAATCCACCCACTGAAAGGCGAGATGAAAGCAAGGAGTGATAAGCGGGTGTATTCGTGTCACATGATCAAGGTCTTGTTCTGTGCCCTCTGCAGTGAGAATAATGCAATTGTTTCATTCGAGTAAACTTTGATAACTGTACGAAGACTATTTGATCTATATCCAGTAACTCCTTCCTTGCCAGTACCGTCCTCCAAAATCATACTTAAGACGCGCATCATTCTATTAAACTCAAGAGACTATGACAGTCAAGGGTCAAAACATTCAGATTTGTATGATAACTTACAACTTCAAGATTACACAGCGCCATCTATGGACAACTAGAATAAAACCTCTGGAGTCTAACAGTTTAAAAAGCTTATAAAAAGTTCCTTATACTCAACACATCAGAAAATTGAACAAGTCAATAGTTTTTTTTATATAGTCCTGATCAGTGTCTCCACGTGATTCCTTAAAGTCTTAAGTATTTGTTTTAGTTCCTAAGGATGATGATGTTATGTATGTGTCTTTTTGACATTAATGGTAATTGAGGTGTCGTTTGTCCTTTCCACCAACCTATCACTTCTCTTTACCGAGGAGTTTCCAAGCGCACGGGTTCGAATCCTGGCCACTTTCCGAATGTAGGTAGGGCTTCCTTACTCGAGATAACAGTTCCCTAACGAGTGGGCTCAGAAAGGAGATACCTAAAAAAATAAATTCCCGTGAAAAGCCCACATGGCATAGAAAAAAAAAAAAAAGAAAACTGCAAAAAGTCAGCTGATCTACACGTGACTGTCCCTGAGTGCACGTTTACCCAGTCTCCATATCTCGATCCATCTAGAAGCACGTACTTCACTATACAACCTTTTCATATCTTCCCCCCCTCACTCTCCTCTAGCCTTATCGATTCAGCCTTCTCTGGTGCAGTGTCGTTAAAGCTTCCTTCATTCCAACGCGTGTTTCTATCGTCCATGTTATCACGTGAAGACAATGGTTGATTGAAATTAACAGCATTTCTCTTACTGATGATAGGTTAAATTTTT
>NC_059276.1:4631410-4638910 GCF_017591435.1 Portunus trituberculatus
AAGGTGAGGCCAGCAGAAAAACTCGAATCAACTACTAACATTATTGAGATAGAGGGGAGAGAGGGAAAGGAAAGGGATTGTTTTAGTTTACGTGTATGAAACAGTCAAGTCGCGTCCTCAGAGGAAGTGAATCAATTATCTAACACACCTTAAGACTAATACACACTGAAACATTAACGCTCACTTACTTTTCACGGTCGTCTGCTTCACCACAACACTTATGAACACACATGAGAGGTTCTTCCAAGTTAGAGTTGATGGCGAGGCAAAAAACACTAAGATACACAGGACTTTCAGGACGACACCCAAACTTCGCGATCCGAGACGAACTGAACGAGTGGAAAATGGAGAACGATCTTAGACACGGACGGGAAAACCTTAACTGTCTTCTTTTAGGGACGGTTACTAAAATATTTCTTCCACTTTTCATACAGCTAATGTGACAAAGGTGGGATGAGTAACTGAAGACATTATTTAATTTTCCATGTCAAAACTAACAGAGTAGGAGTTGAAATCTTTGATATGAATAGTTTGGCATTAGATGTATATCAGCTGTGCATTCATTCAAGTCTCCTTAGGGTAGTCTTCACTTTAATGGCTTACCACATACTAGATATTTAAGAAAACTAGATAAACTGTCAATTAACCCCTTTAGTACCATGACGCTTTTCCATATTCATTCTGCTTACTATTTGGTCATTTTTAACAGCTTCAGAAATTCAAGTGAGGGAGGATTAAGATAGTGAAGACTGTGGCCATTAATCTTCTGACCTCCATAGACACTTCCTAATGTCATTAAAATGGTCTAATCGTATACAAATCTCAAGATAAAAGTGTTTCCCAGTAGTGAAGGGGTTAAGAATATAGTAAGCTAATCCATGTCTCCAAATTGATAAGTAATAGCGAATAACTTAATCAGATAACAATAAAGAAAAAAAAATAGATAAATAACATTACCCTAAGAACACAAGGGAAACTGCGAAGCCACACCATACACGTGCTTGTCCCTTCATAGAACCCCACTGCCTGTTTTCATTTATCATTCCTGCACACACCAGATTAAAACACTGGCAAGTTTCCTGGAGGATTGGACACAGATAGGCACAGGAGAACTATTAAACCTGAACCTCATGTCTTCACTGTAAATAAGTCAATAAGTGGGTTAGGCTTAAGAATCGTTAAATATCACAGTCAGGATGAATTTGCTGTGATGAAAGTAAAAGGGTAAAAATGGAGGGGAAAAATTATATAATGATTAATGGTTTCTTGAATGATTTGTTTCATGTCGTAAAAAGGAAGAGATTAAGATGAGAGGAGAGCCTTACTTATTTACTGATTAACATCCATTGTTTAGTATCATAGAGAAGGAAAATAAAAGGAAGAAGAAAAATTTACTTATATAATGATTAATAATTTCAAGAGTGCATAGTTTTATATCGTAAAGAGATATGAAACTATGCACCCTTGAAGGGAAAAGGAAAACTCACTTACTGATTAAAGTGTCTTGTGTCACATCGTAAAGAGGAGGAAAGTAAAGAGAAAAAACCCCACTTAAATAATGGTTAATGGTTTCCAGTGCATTATTTCATATCGTAAAGAGGAAACGAAAAAGAAAAAAAGAACTCAGTTAATTAATGAAATGTTTGTTCCTCAGGAGAGTGGCGGGAGGTTGGTCTACTGACAGCACTGATGGTCTCCTGTGGCATCAACCTCCTGCTGCTGGTTCACCTCCACCACCTGTGCACTTCCCCCACCGCCAGCAAGAGGGAGAGGGACAGCCATAGCCCCTCGGAGACACTCAGCTTGCAGGATATGAAGTGCAGTGTGAGTGATGGTAGGAGTTCCTTCACTATGTCATAGGAAGCAACGTAAGGATTATTCTTGTACGTAGGAGCAAGTGTTTGTGTGTATGAAGAGACTAAAGGTGAAAAAAAGTGCAAGAAAGAGAAAACCAGACGTATATACTAATTTATCTCTATCTCATGTATCAGTTCGTTCATTGTTTTGTTATAGGAAGCATCATGAGTAGTATCTGTGGACTTAACTCCTTCAGTACTGAGACGCATCTTTACCTTGAGTTTTGGGTATAATTAGACGATTTTATTGGCATTCGGAAGGATCTATGGGGGTCAGAAGATTAATGGCCAGTCTTCACTATTTTAATCACCACGTAAGTTTCTGAAGCTGTATAAAATCACCAAATAGTAAGCAGAATGAATATAAAAACGTGTCATGGTACTGAAGGGGTTAAGAGCAAGTTTTTTTTTCCGTGTTCATGAAAAGACAAAAGCTACAAAAAAAAGAAAATGTTGAAAGAAGGAAAGGAGAAAAAGCAAACATATATACTTATTTATTTTATGTACCAAGTCGTGCAATGTTTTGTCTTAAGAAGAAATTTGAGCTGGCTTTTTTTTCTTTGGCCAGCTTCCCTCTTCCATAAAAAAAAAAAAGATTATTTGTATGTTCATGAAAAGACGAACGAAAAGAAAAACAACTTGCCCAAAGAAAGAAAGGAGGAAAAAACATGCCCAAGGAAAGAAAGGAGAAAAAAAAAAAAACCATACATATATATTTATTTATTTCATGTATCACTGTATCATTTCTTCCTCCTGTCTCCAATGTATCTAACACCGGTTCTTTTTTTTTTTCTTTTTTTAATTCAAATCAGGTAATGGCACAGTTACAATTCTGAATTCACAGTCTGAAACATACAGTAACTACCAGTACTACTAACCCACTACCATTAACTACCAAGAACTACCAATAACTGCTTCATCACCATCTGCGTACACCATCACAAAGGCACTGACACACACACAAGAGCTTAAGATACTACTGGCCATGGTTAGGATATTTTCAGTTCATTACTACTACTACTACTACTACTATTACTATTTCTCTTCCATTAACTACCACTACAGCTTCCACTACACTATTACAAAGGCGCAATGACTTACAAGGGCTTAGGGTTAACTGGCCACGGTAACTGGTCCATATACTCGTAATACTGGTAGAGGTTCTTGGAGGAAAACAGAGGGGGAGAAAGAAGCGTTTGGATATCCTACAGAACGCATTGCAGTCATTACACATGCTAAAGCTTCTAAAATTCAGTTGATTTATGTATACACCACTTGTCACCGGGTTTACACATTTCCTATCAGTGCTGCTATTCAATTATGCATCAGTTACACTTATTCATACAGGCAGTTACAAAATTATACGCCTGCAAAACATATACGTACATAACCATACATTCATCATACATAGTTACATAATGATGATATGCCCCCAATACACACACAACACACACACACACGTACACACTAACTCTACAAAACTACACATTCATCACTCATACAATAATTTGAAGGCCTCTCCATCAATCACAAGCAAATATACCTGAAATACACCCAAATACACCCGTAACCCCTTCAGTGCTATGATACGTTTTCATAGTATTTATTCTACTTACCATTTTGCGATTTTATGCAGCTACAGATACTTATGTTAGGATTAATACTGTGAAAACTCAGGCCATTGATCATCCGACCTTCATAGACCCTTGCTAATGTAAATGAAATCGTTAAGTCATATCCAAAACTCATGCTAAAAAATGCGTCCCACTACTGAAGGGGATAAAGATCTGTACACACCTTTCTTATCACCACACAGACAGTCATTAAAAGGACATACATTTTTCTTCTTAATACTACATGAAATTCTTGGTGTGTTCCTCAAGTTGTAAAAAACAGACAGCATTATTTTATGGATTGAAGGGATGTAAGTACTTAGTGGGATGATCTTTCTGAAATAATGTGTGTGTGTGTGTGTGTGTGTGTGTGTGTGTGTGTGTGTGTGTGTGTGTGTGTGTGTGTGTGTGTGTTTTGTTCTTACCTAATTCTATTCTTTACAGGACTGAGTTAAGTTTGTAATGTAAGTTTTTTTTAAGTCAATTTAACCTATTTATTTTTAAAGCTACGAATGGTCCTGTGTGTGTGTGTGTGTGTGTGATTAGTAGAGCAGTGCAGCCATCACAATCATTACCCACGTCGCTGTCACACTCACTAAAGAAGACGAACCATCTGGGGAAAGAAAAAAATGTATAAGGAATCTTGCCTGACTCTCCTCCATGCTTCACTCTCATTATTAAACTGCTTTGATATAATTTTTTCAACCATTTATCACCTTCTTATACACACAACTATAGAAAAATACGAATCAGAAATCTGGTTTAGCTGTTTTCATACCTCTTAACTAAAACAATACCTTATCTAGCTCAACGTTAACAGAACCACAAAGAAGTTTCTAGATTCTTCACTAATATCCATGTTCTGACGTCACTACCCAAATAACACAAAGAAATTACTAAGTTCACTGATACTTATGTTTTTTTACGTTACCATTGCCAATCTATGCATTAACTTATTCAATTTCTCGGTTACATTCTTCTGTTTTCATTACCAGTCGATGCTTCCAAGACTACACGGAACTTACTTGATCCCTCAGTGGTTCCTGGCCTCCTCTCTGCCTGCAGTTCGAGGAGGGTGTGAATGAGCCCTTCGCAGGTAAGGGAGATGGCTTGCTGTCTCCTACGTGTCAAGAAGGCCTCGCTGGTGCAGGGGTGTGGACAAACCTCAGAGGATCGGCGGTACACATCTGCGGATAGTAGAGAGGGTCAGGACGTAATGTGGTGGTGGTGAGAGCTGTTTGTGGTGATTGGGAATGGTTGGGTGATAGTGATGATGGTGAATGTGAGTAAATCGTCAGAGTGGTGATGGTGTTTTCATGGTTATAGTGATAGTTTAACAAGAATCATAAAGCATCAATAGCTAGAAACATTTGAAAACCTACTTATTCACATCTGTGCCGTATGAAAACTACCCTTAAAAAAGTTATTATGTTTTTAAGCAATTTTCAATATTCTCTTTCATTTTGGTTGACCATTTAACCTGCAAGGGAACTGGCAAATGAGTGGGCCTTTTTTTTTTATCCTCTTACATAAAAATTTCTAGTGACAGCTTAACAAGAATTCTTCATCACATATAAAGAAAACATCCATAAAAAAAAAAAAACAGTTAATAATCTCAGTAGTATCTGAAAACTGTCCATATGAATATAATTAGAATTTTCAAAGACTGGTAAAAGAGTAACAATTCTGCATCACGGAAGAAACACTTAGGAACCAGACTGTCATGGCCTTTGAAAATTCCCCCTAGAGACCAAAGCATAAGAACACAGACTGTAACCTAAATCAAACTAAGAACTGTATGGTGTGCGGACCTGTGTCAGTGATGAGGAGGGCTGGCAGGGCAGTGGGCTTGTCTGAGGGTTGGAAGGCCCAGAAGTGGTAGTGAGCTTGATGGTTGATCATTTCCAGTACGTTGTTGTTGATGGGAGCTGAAGTCTCCAGTACCATCTCCTGCACACGTACCAACCCCGCCTTCCGATGCTGAGGAGACACAATAGTAGATAATGGATATGACACGAGTTTTCAAGATGTTTATTTTATGGTTTTAGTGACATATTAACATTTCTACATTATGAACAGGAAAAACACTGAAAACGTGGCTTATCATCTCTGTAGCTTTTGAAAATAGTTCTGATGATAGAGGAAGAATCTAAGAGAATTATACCTTTGAGTAGTTATCCATAAAGGTTTGGGCGAGGCGTCGACTCTGAGATGTGCCTCGAGTAACGAGTGCCAGAAAGTTCCCCTTCAAATCGTCCTCAATGATCTTCTTGTAAGCCTCGGGGAAGGTCTGTGGGGGAAGAAGGGTTAGGAATGTAAATACTGGCAAGACAAAAGAAAGATAAAGAGAAGAAAACGAACAGGGAATATCAAAAATGAATATATAGAGAATGGAGAAAAAGAGCAGTAAGGAAGAAAAGGAGGTGTAATAGTGACAGCTGGGAGACAGAATATAAAGGAACCCCGAAAAAAGAACATGAAGGACGTGACGAAAAGATTACGTGAAAGAATACAACTATGAAAACAAAATGCACATAAATATAGAAGAAAAGAAAGATTGAGAGGAAGACACAGTTAAAAGAAGGACAAAGAGGAACATGAAGTGAATGAATGACAAGCTGAGATAAAAGCGGTAAGAAACACACACACACACACACACACACACACACACACACACACACACACACACACACACCTGACTGAAGCCATATGGAAGATGCTGAGTCTTCGGTTCCATACTAAATCTACTGATGGAGTCGAGGATGATAGCACCGCCGAAGCTTAGTAGGTCGAGACGCGGCCACAGCCACTGGTGCACGAAGTAGTAGGAGCCAGGCCGACCCGCGCTGCTATCACTCTGGGGAATAAACAAAGGGAGCGATAATGTAGGAAAAGGAAAGAACGCAGTGTTGTATCAGTGAGTCTCTTTCTGAAACGATCCTGTGTTTTGTCTCACTGCTTCGACTATTTTGTACCGTTGTTTTTTAGTTTATTAATTCATTGTTGTGGTGAGTTGTGGCTTTATTTCAACACACACGAAAGAAAGGAAAAAAAAAACTAAGAAGGAAAACAGCGACAAATAAGAGGAAAAGGAGGAAGGACAATAAGAAAAGTTAACCGTTCATTTCAAGAGACAAAAAGAAAAGAAGAAAAAGAAAAGTTAGGAGAAAATTAGATAAAGAAAAAATTGACAAATAGGAAAATAAAAGGAGAGCAAGAAAGGCAACCAGTTACTCAGCATCTGTAAGAAGTTAAAGAAAGAGGAAAAAATTGCAATATGGAAGACGAGGAAGGGTAAGATGGCAGTGGAAGACATCTAAGTGTGGTTTCTGCATTGACCAATAAGGAAGCATGTTTTTGTTAGCCATTACTGTTTTCCTTTTTTTCATGGTTAAGTGAACAAGGACGAAGAAAAGAAGATAACGAAAACAAAGACGATCATAACACTGAAGACAAGGACACGAAAAACACAAACAAAACAAAATAAAGAAAAGTCTCTCCTTATGTTGAAACAAAAAGAAAAACTCACAAAAACACACCAAACACACCCCACATTCCTTAGTGTTGAGCTCAGGGGCAAGCAAAAAGATGGTGGTGTTAGGGCAAGTTACATTATAAAGCATTCTCTTGACCCCTTCAGCACCATGACGCTTTTTCATATTCACTCTTCTTATTTAGTGATTTTATACAACTTCAGAGAGTCAAGGATTAAAATAGTGAAGAATCTAGAGCCGTGTGCTTGAAACATTCTAAAAGCTCTTCCTAATGGAACGCCCAACTTCGAAATTGAACTCACTATTAGGAGCTGGTCTTATAAGTTATGCAGAGAAACGCAAAAGTCGACTCCTAACTGTGAGCAGAGTGAGTTAAGAGCTTCTCCTAAGAGGGTGCCACGTGGTGTGTTTTCCGCTACTAATAGCCTTTAATCTGACCTCCACAGACGCTTACTAATGTAAAGAAAATGGACTAATCATACACAAATCTCAAGGTAAAAATGTGTCCCAGTATTGAAGAGGTTAGTTCTGCTTCCC
>NC_059276.1:4643910-4681410 GCF_017591435.1 Portunus trituberculatus
AAAGTACACAATATCCGTCATACTGTTTAAGTGGTTTTCTCTCTCTCTCTCTCTCTCTCTCTCTCTGGTGATTATTTTCTGCATTCCAGTTTTGAATGGATAATCTCTCTCTCTCTCTCTCTCTCTCTCTCTCTCTCTCTCTCTCTCTCTGTCTGTCTGTCTGTCTGTCTGTCTGTCTGTCTGTCTGTCTGTCTCTCTATCTCTCTCTCTCTCTCTCTCTCTCTAACAGAATAATAAAGAAAAGAAGGAAAACTATATGAAGAGGAAGAAGAGGAGGAGAAGGAAGGAAATATTGACAGGTAGATAAGGAAAATTCTCTCTATCTCTCTCTCTCTCTCCTCTCTCTCTCTCTCTCTCTCTCTCTCTCTCTCTCAAAATTTGTCACTTTTCTCGATAGTTTACATCCGTTAGCACTTATCAGACGGCATCTTATCAGTAACAAACACAACCCCCTCTCTCTCTCTCTCTCTCTCCCAAGTTTGTTGTCTTAATGAGGTGTTCAGTGACGGTGTAAACATTGCCACACACAATCCACACACATTACTAGGAAGAAGTCCCACGCATATCCTGTCCTGCCTCTTCTCGCTTATCAAATACCAACCTTCGCGACTCCCATGGGAAATCTCTCTCTCTCTCTCTCTCTCTCTCTCTCTCTCTCTCTCTCTCTCTCACATCATCATCACCATCATTATCATCATCATTCTCCTCTTGTTCCCTTCTCATTTTTTTACTTTTCCTTCACTTTCTCCTACACTTAACTTTCAATTTTCCCTCCTTCAATATTAGCTCTCTCTCTCTCTCTCTCTCTCTCTCTCTCTCTCTCTCTCTCTCTCTCTCTCAGGGCAAATAAAACACTTGAGTCAACATTGGCTTACAAAATTTATATCCATTTCCTATGAGCGGGACGCGGCCGCCGACTCCAGGACTTCACCAGCTAAAGATGCGCTGATTGGTCCCTTGTGCACCGAGGGAGTGATCTGATTGGCTGTGAAAGCTCTCGGGGCCGATTAGCAGTACCTGAAGGGCTATCACTAATGTACTGGGTGGGTTGGTTCCCTTGGGTTCGTGCCCTTGGGTGGTGCCCTTGCCCCTCCAGAAACCGCCCTACCGGTAACAAGTGAGTGAGGGGTGGGCGGGTCCTGGCGGGGTGGCCGGGGCAGGGTGGCGGCCTCGCGGGGTGAGTGGCTGGCTCCGTCCTGGGGGTGGCCAGCGGGGAGTGACAAGCGTGTACACACAACAAATGGCGATACCGTTGCGGCTCGGGATTTGAAATGCTTCGCTACCTCATCAACTCGCCCAGCATTCTGAAACACTCCTCTCACCACGACTAAATTCAAAGGCCACGGGGATGATTAGCCGGGTTCTCATGACTGCTTCTATGAATATTGTAGAAATCTTGATCAGTCACTAGAACCGTAAAGCAGTCCCCGTGTCACTTCATCTGGAGCCTTTGCATGTAGTCAGGTTGTGGCGTAGGAGTGTTTGAGAAATATGGCAAGGGCAGCTTTCAAAGGCCACGGAGACGGCTAAATCGTGGTTAATTCTGGTTAGTCGTGTTCCCATGGGTGTTTTTTCTCACTGGTGGTGCAGAATCCTTATTAAACTATCACTAGACTCATTAAAACACCCCTGGGAACGCCGATAACGTCCACTACAGTCCGTTGAAAGGAGTCGAAGTGAAGTGAAGCGTTTCAGAATCTCGAGTCTATGAGTATTATCGACGGGATGAAACGTATGTACCTCCTGCCCTCCTCCTCCTCCTCCTCCTCCTCCTCCCTCCTTGCTTTCCCTCTTTTTCCTCTTCCACTCCTTCCCCAGTCTCCTGTTTTTATGTTGTCGTTTTTCTCTCTCAGACCGTGGAGAAGATTGTACCATGACCCCCTCTCTCTCTCTCTCTTTCAATGCACGCAAACACAGCCTAATTATCATGTTTACTATAGATACGAGAACAAAAGGAAAGAAGGTGGTATGTACAGGTTAGCGTGTAAGTATAAACAGGAAGAAATATGATAAACGACGAATAATTTGCACGTAAGCGCCATCTGACCTTGAGCTGTTAAGTAATCACAGCTTTGGACTCCACTAGTGACCTCTAGCGGCGCCTCTCACGCTAAATTCACTATCCTTTAGGGAGTTTAAATTAATCTTTTCATTAACACTCCGCTGCTCCATAATTTGCGCTTTGTTTGTGGCAGCATCTCTCTCTCTCTCTCTCTCTCTCTCTCTCTCTCTCTCTCTCTCTCTCTCTCTCCACTACTTTCAAAGGCCACAAAATAATAAGCTATGTTTTCAAAAGTGTTTCTCCTGTCAACGTAGAAATCTTAATGTCACTGAAACCATAAAAAAAAACTTAAAAACCCGTCAATTAAATTAGAGCCTTTAGAAATTAGTGGAGGCGTGGGCAGAAGAGTAGTTGTATCCTCCCCCCCCCACCCTCTCTCTCTCTCTCTCTCTCTCTCTGATGACGCATACTTAATTCCCAGAAATGAGGGTGACATGGTAAAACCCGCCGCCAGAGGTCTCCCACGCTAGCTTCCTGCCACGGCCACCAGAGGGTAGTGGCTGACAGGGTAGCGGTGTTGAAATAAAGGAAACGGGAAGGAAAATCATGAAAACGAGTCTCAGTGTAGGAGAAACAAATACAATCTTCGGTGTATGAGACACAGGAAGTGAAAAATAATCATCGGTGTGTGAAAGAAAACGGTGGTGTGATTATAGTCTCATCCGCAATGCATTTGTGTTTATAGCGAAAGGAAAGCTATTGAATCCTTTCTTTAGTTACGCAGTGTCGGGATTTGAAGCACCACGCAGGATGAAGGTTTGAACCGGCGCTGAAACGTGAGATGCGTGAACAGGACAATGGAATGTATTAGACGGTGCAATAAAAGGAAATGTACGGCAAGTCTCCAGGAATGATGACAATAAATAACCACAAATCGAGAGGTTTTAGATTTGCAACAGCGCTGCGCAGTAACGTGTGATGCGAGAACAGAAAACGGAATGTACGATACTAGACAGCGGTGCTATCAAAGAACACGTAGCGCAGGACTACAAGAATAACAATAAATGGCACACTAGACGCCAAACACTCGTCTAAAAAATGCGTGTCCCCAGTGACTTGAGAGAGAAAACAAAACACGATCAATCCATTCGTCGCTGTAGGAGGACGAACCCCGTCTGGCAGGAAGGAACCCAACCCACCGCTGGCACACCGACGACAACACAAGAAAAACGACTTAATCCTGCACTTGAGGTGAAAATCTGCAGTGCAACACGTGTGCCAGGTGAAT
The DNA here is from genome assembly GCF_017591435.1 of Portunus trituberculatus. Lineage (NCBI taxonomy): Eukaryota > Metazoa > Arthropoda > Malacostraca > Decapoda > Portunidae > Portunus > Portunus trituberculatus. Next base: position 4,647,201 of record NC_059276.1, read on the forward strand.
GGGCGCGCAAGGGCTGCATGTTACCGATAATTCAAAGACCAGGATTTTGAAGCGCTTCCAACTCCCATCTCAACGAGCTTCACTGGCAGCAGGGATCGCCAGGTTCTCTCATGCGTGCTACTCCCTGTTGATGCTGTGGAGTCTTCGTTAAGCTATCACTGGGGTCTTGGCAACACTCGTGAGGACACCGACACCCACTGCCGTCTAAGAAAGCTGTGTTGGGACGCGGAAGAGCTTGAGAATGCGGGCCAGAGTGTTTTGCAGGCTCGGTAGAAGCTCGAGGTACTGGAATACCTTACACTAACACGCTAATGCATACAAATATATGACGTTAAAACATGGAAAATATTTCTTTTATTTCATAACGAACACTAAAGGATATACAAGATCTATTCATATATATATTTCCTTTTTTATTGTTATTTTATTATTTTTGTCTTCTTTTCTAACCTCCCCGTCTCGCGCTCCTCCTCCTCCTTCGCTAACCGATAATAATTACAACGTTTCCTTATATTTAGGAGTAATAAGCGTCTTAATTGCGCAGCCGCCTCCGCCACGTGAGGGAACAATTGCATCCTCCGCCGTGAGCTGAGCCGCACGTCATCACCAACACGCCAACACGCCATCACATCAACACCCAAGCAACGCGTCACGGAAAAACTCTTAGCCTCGTTTTCTTCACGTTCTCAAGGTTATGTTTCCTAGACCGATTAACCTCTTCAGTACCATGACGCGTTTTCATATTAATTCTGCTTATTATTTGATTTTATACTTCAAAAACTTAGTGGGGATTGAAATAGTGAAGACTCGAGTAATTGATCTTCTGACCTCCATAGATCCTTCCTAATGTAGGTAAAATTGTCTTATCATACCTAAAACTCAAGGTAAAAATGCATCCCAGTACTGAAGGGGTTAATACTCGTAGTTTTAAGTGTCATTTTTTTCTCCTATTAAGTCTAAAATCCTTGTTTATTCATTACTACAGTTAAGAGAAAAGAAAATACGTGAATATTCTTACGTTCGCTTCTTTTTACGTTCTCAGGATTAATTATCTAAGACTGAGATTAATTATTTGCGTTATTGAGTGTCTTTCATATTCAGTTCTCTCTCTCTCTCTCTCTCTCTCTCTCTCTCAAGTTTTTCCTTTCTTCATGACCGCGTCGACCCACTAACACCCTCTCCCCTTAGTCCACAAACCCCCTTTCAGGAAAACATAAAAGCACAACCCGTTTTCTTTTCTATTCATTTACCCGTTTTCTATTGCGTAGCTACCTAAGTCCTATGGCAAACTAACCTATTCTTCACCTCCATCCCTTTCTCCAGTATAACTTTCCACTACCTTCACAAAACACGTATTCTTGTCTTGTTTTGTTATATTTACTGTCTTTTAATCTCCCAAAGAATCAAAACATTGCATCACTTCCAAAAACAAGCATGTAGTCTTGTTTTGTTTTTTTTTTTTTTTACGTTTATCATGTTTTCACCGCCTCAACATTCAAAACACTGCATGGCTTTCACAAAAGACGTATTCTATAGTATGTGTAATTCCTCTTTTCACGCTTCGAGCCATATCTTGTTACGTTTATCATCTTTCCACCGTTTATAGACTCAAAACACTCCACGCCTTTCATAAAACACTATTTCAAAACGTATCTGATTCTCCTTTTTTAAGGTTTAGCGTAACAAGAGCGTGTCGAGTCCCGTCTTATTACGTCTATTGTCGTCCCCGCTTATAGACTCAATGAATACTGGCGCTGAAGTGTTTGGTTGAGCAATTTGCATTTCACGCCCACAAAGGATCGGATTGGAATGATACGTACGAGTATGAATCCCTGTCCTTTTTAATGATGCTACACTCTCTCTCTCTCTCTCTCTCTCTCTCTCTCTCTCTCTCTCTCTCTCTCTCTCTCTCTCTAAAGACAGAATTATAAGTAAGGTATGCATGTACAGTACGACACCTTCACTGCTAGGTACGAAAGCGGCGCCAATTCTGCTTCATGATTATTGTATGCATGGTTTTGTTATTAGACCGTTTATTCTTATACGTTTTAATTTTCTCTGTAAAAGCTAGAGAAATCACTATCGGTTTTTATTTATTTTTCTATATTTTCATGGTGTTCTCTCCCACTGACAGCGTACAATCCGTTACTCTATAAATGGAATCGAAAACACTCTTCCAAACCTCAATTTCCGCTAAAGCCTTTTGAAAGTAAAGCGTGTATTCAAAAACGCTTTGTTGACTTACCACTATTTTCAAAGGCCACAAAAATCATTATCCGGGATCTCATGATTGATTTTTTTCTTGTAAATAATGTAGAAAGCCTTTTAATATGTCATTTAAATCGTAAAAACATCCGTAAACACCCATGGTACTTCATTTAGAGCCTTTCAAAATACAGTGAGAGCGGCGCAGAAGTGTTTTGCAATATGGCTGTGAGCGAGATAAAAGGCTGGGATGTGTGAGAGCAAGAATGACTGTCATGGTCACTTCTTCAGCCTCCGTAGTTTTGAAGACCGGAATATTTTGCCTTAAAGAACAAAATCCAAGGGTATTAACGTTTTAGCCTCTCGTCAACTCTATTTTCAAAGGACACAGAGATCACTAATTGAGTTCTGAAGTGTTAATTCAAATGATGATAAAAAAAAGGCAAAACTATGGGATTAAAACACTCTTAAAAGCATCAACTTCCACTTAGGACTGTTGAAAGTAGGAATAAGACGCCATTGTCATAATAAAGTTCCTGATTTGATTAATTGGTAAGCTTCTTGTATCTGGAAGTAGAACAAAGGAGGGTTCATCGACAGTCTTGCAAAAAAGTACCTTCAGATCAATGTTCGCTTATGATACAGATTGAGTAGCGCTAGTCTTTGCCACAGCGCTGCACCACGGTGTCTGCTGCTGTGAGGGCAAGTTCAGGGCTGGGAAAGTTATCAAAGCTTGGTGTTAAACTTTCAGCAAATTAACTAGCGTGACACGAAAGTAAGTTATGGCCTAGTAAACGAAGACTGCGAACCGTTGGCCACACACACACACACACACACACACACACACACACACACACACACACACACACACACACACACACACACACGGGGACATACTTAGCTGCCTTATCAGTATCCCTATAATAGTTAATCTAATTCAAGAAACGCTTTATCAAAATACAATATATATTTGTCATCCAGTCAAAAAACTCCCTTATAAGCTACACAGGGATCAAGGGTTTAAATTTACATGTACATATATATCTCTCTCTCTTTTTTTCGCTATTTTGTTATTTTTTTTTTTTTTAGTAACAGTAACATCAAAACACCAATCATTTTAGTGTTTGTGGTGAAGTAGTAGTGAGTTGAGTACTTCTTTCCCGTTCTCCCGTCCCTCCCTCCCTCCCTCCTTCCTTTCCCTTCCCTTGCTATTTCCTTCCTCTCGTCTCTTTTCCCCTCCTCCTGCCAACTCACTTCCTGTCATTTTATCTTCACTGAACAGTAACTCTCTCTCTCTCTCTCTCTCTCTCTCTCTCTCTCTCTCTCTCTCTCTCTCTCTCAGTTCCGTCATCATTTATCCAACACAATATTACAATTATTATTTTTTTGTTTGGCAATTTTTCGTGAGCATCGTCATGACTTTGTTATGATATTCTCTCTAGTTTTCACAGTCTTCTCGTGGTGAAAGTAAATACATAATAAATCAACAAATAAATAAAAAAAATATCGATCAACCAATAACAATGAAAAAAAAAAAAAATCATGATACTCTTGAACAAAAGTGCTGGAACGAGAACAATATTTTCTCTACTGAAACTTGAGCGTAGCTGAGTTACGAAATGCTTCACATGGAAAGGATGTTTGGGAAACCATTCAACACAAACTAATAAGCAAACACTCACACTATAATCTTCAATAACAACAACAACAACAATAATAATAATAATAGTAATAGTAATAATAATAATAATAATAATAATAATAATAATAATAATAATAATAATAAACAGCAACAATGGCGAATAGTAGACAAAAGGACATGACGGAGAGGAGCGCACACCGTGGCACCCGGCACAGCTGAGGGCCAGCAGGCCTTCACTCTCACCACCACCACCACCACCATCTGGCGGCTCGTGGCACCCCCAGAGAACATTATGAAAAGCTATGCCAGACCCATACCGCTTTCCACGCTTCTCTTCTGTCACGGGGTGAGTTGTAGTAGTAACAGTAGTAGAAAAAGAGAAGCTACAGTCAGTGTGAAGGGAATGGCTCCTTTCCCTGTTTTATGTTCCCCTCAGCGGCTTATTTGTAGGCGTGGTTTATTTAGGAGGGATGCCACCACTACTCGGTCCTGTTTTCCAGCTGCCGCCTCGCCCGCCGCGGAGACAAGGCGGCGCTCATTCCTGACAGCCTGGCACGGTTTGCAGCATCTTGGCAACACCTCGCCGCGCACCGCCAAGCACGCGGCGCCGCTAAGAGAGCCATCACACCACGTGGTGTGGCGTCCCGGCACCATTGCGGACATGGCACAATTTTTTTCCTCATGAGAATACTGCGATAGCAAGAGTGACATGCCGTCATGACGGGTGATATGGCGCCGCGCATCCCAGACACCAGCTGCCAAAACGTGTCACGAAAATAACTTAAAATGCAACACAAATGAGACTTCCAGGCAGCTCGTGCAGCCTGATGGTGGTGGTGGTGGTGGTGGTGACGGCGGCGGCGGCGGCGAGTCATCCCTAGGATGGGATTCTCTCTGTGTTATAAGTGGGGTGTTGCTTCCCGACAATCGGCCACCGTCTCGGGGACACAGCTCGCTAGGGGCGTACTTTTAGTCCTCAGGGGGAGGGACAGGAGAAAAAGGGAGGGGGGGGGCAGTGGGGATGAGGTGTGGGGGTAACACCCTGGCAGGGGCACAGACGTGGTGGTGTGGTGTGGGGGATGGGCCTTACCTGAGGGTGCAGGGGCTACCTGTAGCCTACATGCAGCGGTTGTGAGGTGATACAAGGGTGGCTACCTGTAGCCTGTGAGTGGTGGTGTGAGGGGGCAGCTAGTGGTGCAGGGAGCGGCTACCTGTAGCCTGAGACACAGGGGACATCTACGTGTGGTTCATACCAAGGCTAGGGTGAGGAGCAGGACGCAGGGGTGCTGGGCTACCTGTAGCCTGTGGGGGTCCTGAGCTGTGTGTGTGTGTGTGTGTGTGTGTGTGTGTGTGTGTGTGTGTGTGTGTGTGTGTGTGTGTGTGTGTGTGTGTGTGTGTGTTTGCGTGTGTAGACAACATGCAGGAGAGGAGGGAGTGCATGAATGGAGGTGATGGTAGTGTAGCATTGATGGACATGTGGGGGAGGTGAGTGGTGTGGCTGCTGTATAGTGCTGACTGCTGTGTGGTGAGGGATGGGTAGGGATAGGGATTGGGTGGATAGAGGAACAGGAAGAGAGAGGCATGGGATGTGAGGTGTGGGAGGCTTGAGAGGGAATCCTGAGGGCCACTTGTGTCGGAGAGTGGCGGGACTCGGGGCGGTGGAGCGCATTAGTGTGATTAATCTGTCAGTCTTCAAGGTGACCCACTTTTGAGGCGGTGGAGGTGATTGGCTCCCACGTGGACAGCTGGGTGGAGGCTGTGGGGATGTGGTGGGGGCATTATGTGGCAGCGTCAGGGCGTGTGGGCGGCGTGGGTGGGGGCGACTCGTGCTCCACGCTGCTCCCCTCGCTGATCAAGGCAGCCACTTCCCCTTTCTCCTCAAACATGCGCACCTAATAGAGTGAGGAGGAAGTCAAGCACAGGTTCCTGGCAACACACAGACACACACTACACTACACTACACAAGAACAAAGGCCCTGAGACAATGATTCATTCACAGACACAAAAAGGTGCCTGGTGACACACTCACCTGGTGCACATTTTCACTGTGGAGGCGCCGCCAGGTGAATGGTTTGCGGTCTGTGTTGACATCTGAGTTTGAGGCGCTGTAGGTGGGGTTGGTGTAGGTGAGGGCACCACCATCTGGCTCATTCACCATCTTAGTCTGGCGTTTGAACTTCCACCATGCCACCACTGCCATCATGGCTAGCGCAGACACCACCAGCACCAGCGCCAGCACCCCCAGCAGTGGCACCAATCCCGGCGTGTTGGTCTTGTCCCATGGATTGTCAGGCCGGTCGATCACATTAGTTGGCAAGACTGTGTCAATCACCTTAATCATTGGACCTGATGAGAAATAGAGCTTGCTGTGATGTCACCCGCTCACCACGTCATCCACATCTGCCCTGCCATGCTGTCATGCAAACTATTACTCTATCTATTGGTAAGCCTACACAAGATTTGGGAAATGTAGGTAATTCAGAGCTGGAGTCACAGGCCTGAACCGGCCTCTTCCAGGAGTTGTCTGTGAGTTATGAGAGTTTGGATGTGTGGGTGTGTGAGGCAGCTTAGGGACATCTTGGCAGCATGTTACTATTTCCTTCCATCTCTCCCTCTATCCAAACTCTTCTATCTTGCCTCCTCAGGAATTTGGCCTTTACTAACATGTATTGCACACCTGACCTCAACACCTCCTTCCACCCTTCACATAGTCTCCCATTAGCACCTTCGATTTCACTAACATCTCTTGATAAACTCTGATCTTTATCACTTCTCTATTCCAAGAAAAGAAAAGAAGAAAGGAATCCAGGACACTTCTATACAAATTTTACTCTTCAACACTTTACTATTGCAAGATAGAGAGAAAGCAAGAGAAAAATCCAGGACATTTCTTTACAAAATTCACTCTTTATCACTTTCCTTATGAAAAAGAGAAAGCAAGAGAAAATCCAGGACATTTCTTTACAAACTACACCCTTTATCACTTTCTTAATGCAAGATTAAAAAAGGATTAAATAATCCTCAAATTAAGTCAACACAAGGGAGCTCCCCTCCAATGAAGTAATTTGTCCTGCTGCTAGACAACAAAGGCCATATAGCTGCTTGATGTCATTAATGGGGTTCGAATCGATGCCCTGCAATCTACCACCATCGTGGCAGAATGCGGCGCCTTAATCCACGTGACCACTAAGGACACATTCTTAATGCAAGAGAAAATAGAGAGAGAGTATGAGAGAATCCAGGCCAATTCTTTACAAATGCTTCACTCTTTCTTATCACTTTCCTACTGCAAGAGAGAGAGAGAGAGAGAGAGAGAGAGAGAGAGAGAGAGAGAGAGAGAGAGAGAGAGAGAGAGAGAGAGAGAGAGAGAGAGAGAGAGAGAGAGAGAGAGAGAGAGAGAGAGAGAGAGAGAGAGAGAGAGAGAGAGAGAGAGAGAGAGAGAGAGAGAGAGAGAGAGAGGTGGGATCCTGAATACTCACGGCCTGAACAGGCCCGCTCATCCAGAATGTCAGGGCAGGCGCAGCGGAGGCCAGTGGGCAGGAAGAAGCAGAGGTGCGTGCAGCCACCATTCCGATCAGCACAAAGGTTCCATCCAAGCTGTGATGAAGCGGTGACAGCCTTCACCTCCATCACTCCCTGCAACACCACAATACCACACATGAGTTATTTGCAGAACCATTTCCTCCAATCATTGCCTCTTCACCTACATCACTCCCTGCAACACCACAACACCATACATGAGTCATCTGCAGAGCCATTTCCTCCAATCATTGTCTCTTTCTCTGCTGCAAGTCAGAAACCAGTGATTCTTCTAGTCACTCTAAAATTGAGGGAAGAAGCTGCAATGTGGCAGTTCCTGTATGATACATATTTACCTATTTCCATTATCATTCCCATCCAGAAATTTGTGTAACCTTTTAAAATTCCCTAATGACTCTTCACTAACAACATGATAACTGTGTGTATTCCTTTCAACAACCACATCACATGCACAATAAATGAAAGCACACCCTTCATATCTTTTTAATCAGCTCTCCCTCCTCCTTCATTACACTTCACTGCTCTCCCTTCTCCAGCACTCACCTCAATGGTACTTCTCACCACCCTTCTGTTATGGCCTGTTGTCTTTTCTGCTCTCTCAATTGTTGCCTTCTTCCAGTCAGTCCAGTAGATGTGCTGACCAAGCTAAAATATGAAACCAAGACAATGACTCCTATCGTATACTGAGTATGTTTTGACAGGATGTTCAAATGTCCACAACAACATGAGAATGACACAGTACAAACAAACTCTGAGTATATGAAGCACATGGGAAGGGAAGCTACATGGCCTTGTTAACTAAATAATCATTCTGGTTAATTGAGGATTTCTATGGTTTAAATATCAGATACCTAGAGATTCCTCTGTATAAACACAGGCTTACTTTTTTTCCACAACACTTTAACTCCTCAAAGCAAGAGAGGCAGTGGCAAAGAGCAACAAAGTGAGCAGATATAGCCCAGTCACAAATGAAAGATCAAAAACTTACTATGATTCCACACACACAAACACACACACACACACACACATAAATGGAGACAGCAACATACCAGCGTTAGGCCGAAGGGGTGAGGGACTTCCTGAATGAGAGTCACAACATTGCCGCCATCAAGGTCTGAACAGTCAATGGTGTCCCCCTTGGCATCATTCCAGTATATCTTCTTTGCCTCGTAGTCAATGGCAAGTCCATTTGGCCAGCCAACATTCCTGTCCACAATGGTCTTCCGAGCTGATCCATCGAGATACGAACGCTCTATCTTGGAAGGCTTGCCCCAGTCCGTCCAGAAGAGCAAGCTAGAGGGATGAGACAGGCTTGAAACCATATCACAAACATTACCATTAAAAGCCACTATTTTTGAGCCATGGAAAAGTACTGAATATCTGTGTGATTCTCTCTCTCTCTCTCTCTCTCACCCTTCACTAGGAAACACAGCCACAGCACGCGGTGAATCCAGACTGTTGTTAATGATCACTTTCGCCGAAGATCCGTCCAGCCTCGCTACTTCCACAACTCTCCTCAATGAGTCTGTCCAGTAGATGTTGTCGGCCACCCAATCCACAGCCAGGTTATCGGGTGTCGTGTAGCCCGGGGAGAGGACTGACCAAGGGTATGACAAGTTCCTCAGAGACACAACCCTGGAAAGTAATGTTGCAATACTAGTTACAATGGTAATAGTAATAGAAGTAATGATTCTACACAAAGGTTCTCATCTTTACAAGAGTTCTTAGAGGCTACTTCTCCCTTTAAAGCAGTGATATCCACATCACCTCACCCACAGATAACAGTAGATCTGGATTTGACACGAAAATCGCCGCGCTGCAGTAACGTACCCAAAGCCGGGAACGGACCTTAAATTTCAAACCTCGAACTCTCAGCTCCTAGCCAACATGAAACTATGAAAATCACTGTGAAGCAAGCTAACTGTGTTTAATTCAATGCCTGAAAGCGATATCTAAATCCATACAACCGTGTCATTGTACCGCTCAGTTATACAAGTCAAACACGAAAATTTATATAGTACCAGGTGGATGTTTAAATACAACTTTAAGCTTACAGCTGTATTTCAAACACAAAATGCAAATTTTGTATCACTTATAAATTACTTTACATGATTTTGGCTGTCCACTTGCTCATCTCTTCTTCACACCTGTGAGTTTACGCCTCTTGTCATCACTCTGTGACCGTGTGTTACCTCCTGTGGCGACACCAGGTTTGCGCTTGGCGTGGACATCACTGTTGGTGTCTTACTATCCCACCCCTTATATATGTCACAGATGTTGCACTAGCGTACTCTATATAATTTCATTAACAAAAATGCAACTTCTTTTTTTTTAGGAAGACTATTTACAAAGCGCGTAGGCGGGCTTTATTTTTTTTTACATCATTAACGCGAAGAAATATATCGCAGTAGTCACTATCAGTCACTGCCTAGGCATTGTTTCCTACCATTCTAGTCACTATTAATCATTCATCGGTTTGTTGCAGTCACGTTAGTAATCAGGTGAGTTTAACACTTAACAGCACTCCACAGTACACTTCCACGTCACAGTGATGTCAATAACATGTCACTGTTCTTCACCAGTGTCACTATCTTTTCCCAAACTGACTATCTATATGGCACCAGATGTCATAACTGCAGTCACTGCCACCAGTTGCACGCGTCTCGGATTACGTCCCAGTTACAGCCTCTCACTCTGCCATTTTGTGTGACCTCTCATTATATTTCACTGTAGTGTTTCACATTGTACGCCTCAAGTCACCACTAGCAGTTCTTCTCCACTGTACCACTGACTTAACTCCGCATACAACACTCAGCGTCACCCTACACACGTCACGGTTGGATACACCACTCACAATGTTAAATCTGTGTGCATTACACCACTCACAATGTTCACTCCTTATTCACCTCACTGTACTTCATTACTCACTGCACAGTGACATCACTAGCGACTGCATCACACACGCGCATAATAACATTTTCATGTGAGCCTCGACACAAGCTCTTCACACTTTCACTGTAAATCCATTGTTGGACAAAACTCTTTCAACAGCATTCACATTTCACTGTTTCATTGTCTCCACAGATATGTCAAAATGCCTGAACATGCACGTAACAATTATAACCCCTCACTCTTGGCTGCAGCGGTATCCCTAGCACGACTGACTTGAACCGAGTGACTTGAGTGACTGTCCGTTCAATCCGTTGGCTAAACCGTTGGCCATCTCGCTGCTCGCCTGAGATTTTAAAATGACTCATTCGCAGTAGACATGGGTGTATACAACTTGCCACAAATATGTACATAATAATAATAATAATAATAATAATAATAATAATAATAATGTTTCCTCCAGGTAGAGGTCAGCCGAGCCCTTAATTTGGTGCACCTCACAGCCTCCACAAATGCACACGCCTTCCCACTGCTGCGGTATTTAGTAGTGATTAGTATTTCCTTAAAAAATGCACCTTATACTGTATAAAACTTTACAAAATTATAACTTTAACAGTCAGCTGCCGCGTACTACCAGTCGACCGCTTTGGGTACGTTACTGCAGTGGCGGCGCGGCTCCACAGTCCCGTGTCAAATCCAGATCTACAGTTATCTGTGCCTCACCTTATGACTTGCAGATCAGCCTCAGCATAGAAAAGAAGCCGCTTCTCATAATGCACATCAACAGAGATGGGGTGTGAGGTGGCTGGGATGGGAAGCGGGAACTCCCACAGTGGCTCAACATCAAGAGAGATGCGTCCCAGTGTTCCCTTGGCGCCATAGATCAGATAGTCCTGTGGTTCATTCTCACAGCGAGAAGGATTACCCTGAGGAACAAGGTAGCAATGGTGAGGAAACAATACACGGAGGAACAAGGAAAATAGTAGTCTTTCAAGATTCTAGTGATGGCTTAACAGGAATTCAGCATCGTCAGCAAGAAAAGATACTTAAAACCCAATTACTCATCTATATCACCTTACACAACTCCATAGCATTTATAATATCTATTAGTTATCAAAATCAACTTTACTGAAGAACAGAACCAGCAAAGAATCTAAACGACATAGGAAAATTTAACAAGTTTTTCTTATGCAAAGCTATCCAGAAACACAAACTAAGGTACTGTAATGAAAGATGAGTACAAAATATTTCAGAATACACCCTAAGGTTACCAAAAATCAAGTAAATGAAACACAGAAGCCGGTACCTCCACTGTCTTGAGACCAGTGGGGCAGGCGCAGGTGAATCCATTGGGCTGGCGGAGACACAGGTGAGAGCAGCCCCCATTGTTCGTTCCACATGCATTACTCACCACATCAGGGCCCTGGGGAAGAGAAAACAAGGAATATGAGGTAAGGAAGCACAAACAGTCACAGAGAAAGCCACCCTCGCCAAATAAACTACATATAACTGACTCTATCCATGAAAATCAACCCTGGAGAATCTTGGAGGATGCTGTGAGGAAGACAACACTCACGGGTAAAGCTTGACATCCATCCTTACCAAATAAACATGTAACTGTCTCTTTCCATGAATCTCAACCTTGGAGAATCTTGGAGGATGCTGTGGGCAAGATAAACACTCACGGGTAAAGCCTTGACGTCCATAATCCCTGCCAGTCCCTCCCTGATGGTGGAGGGTGAACGGCCACTTCTCTTGAGAGTTCGGTTCAGGGATTTGGTCTCCCAGTCTGTCCAGTAGAGCCAGCGCCCCTGAGTGCTCACACCGTAGGGATGAGGCAGACCTGGTTGTGGTGAAACATTTGAAACATTCATTCATAGCCAATAGATAGATTTTATGGTAATGTCTAGCCTTTTAAGAAGTTTTTAGGCAGTGATGGTGGAGAGTCACTGATTAGTACCAATTTATATCAACAAGAGGTTTTTTTTGCTATATTTAACTGGGCCTTCTCTTTAATCAGCGGGTATTTTTCTCCTTTCCTGAGTCCTTACCTGTTATCACCCGGCGTCTGTTGAGTCCATCTAATCCTATAGCCTCAATGACGTTGGCCTTGGCATCCGTCCAGTACAGTTCCAAGTCCTGCCAGTCCACAGTGAGTCCATTGGGCCAAGCCACGTCTGTGTCTACTAGCACCATCCTGCCGCCACCACCACAACCAAAGGGAAGGTCAAATATTTGGCATTAGTAATCCAGCCAGTGATGGAAAGACCAAACATCAAGTGTTAACATCCCAGGCAATCACGTTACTCACTTCTGCTGCAGAATATCACTCACAGAAAAATTTTTAAATCAAGAAAATAAGAAAAAGTCCAATTTGTATAAACTTCAGGAGTTCTAATGTGTTATGATGTAGGTTTTCATTCTTTCTTTCCTGTTTAATCTTTTTCTTTTAGCTCCAGAATTCATGTAAGGCTTAGTTCTAACATTTCACTATACAAGTCCCTCATCATTCTCTCCTATTTCATCCTTTTTCAGTTCCTCAGTGCAAAGCTCAGGACTTTTACTATGCTACTGTAGAAATTCATGTTCTTTCCCTCTGTTTCTCCATCTTTCAGCTCCACACCTGTTGTTTCCATCCATGTCTGCAGTCTCAATCCTTGGGTACTGCTCGTCCCAGTCAGTCCAGAAGAGGCGGCCTGAGGGGTAGTGGGTGGTGATGGCTCGGGGACGGTTCAGCCCAGTGAATAACACCCGCCTGTGTGTCCCATCCAGCTCACTCACCTCCACAGACTGCATGACTAGGTCAGTCCAGTACATCTGTAAGGGAAGGAGTGGTCTTTTTCTCTCTCTTTGTGTATGAGGGACTCTGATCTCTGGCAAGAACAAGATAGAAAAAGAGCCACTCAAGGTTGCAGGTATTGTATGATAAAAGGTGCCATAGATGAGGAAGAAAGGAGAAAAACTATTGTCGTAATGTCAAAGAATCTTCTGTATATTCATTTACGAATGTTATGACACATGACTGGTCACAAGGAATAATAGAAAGTATGACAAAGAGAGCCATACATCCTTTCATATACCATTCACACTACTATTAACTGATAACTAAAACAAACACCCTACTAAGTACCTTCCTGCCGGTGGCATCCACAGCAATGCCCTCTACAGTCTTGATGGCTGAGGTCACCACGGGGGTTGCCACTTGGCCCTTATGAGACACCCTGAAGATGATGGCAGCAGCACTGTCTGGCAGGAAGATGTCCCCTGCAATAGCACAAGACTCACTGAAATAATAGGTTGATGGGAGGCAGTGTGTGGGGTAACTGATGAAGCAGTGCATTGATATGTAATGATATATGATAAATCATGACAATAAATGACATTCCTGTATTGAAATAAGAAACACTGATGAAAACAAAACTAAAGCAAAGCATGGAAAGTCACACGAGAATATAAACCACACCAAACTAATGCAGTAATAAATTTAACATTAACAGAACAGAGACGAGGTGACTACATCTGACAGGACAGTGGAGGAGCAGACCTGTCACAACGTCAATGTCCAAGGCCACGGCATGCTGGAGTCCCTGAAGTGGCAGAATGACGTCCACTCGGTAAGGGGTGTCCAGGGAAACCAGCCGCACATCCTGCCGACGGGCAAACACCAACGCCTTCTCCGGTCCATCATAGCAAGTAAGGCGATCAGGCTGCAACACACACATTAATCAATTCAGGTTACAAATATCATGCTCCTCTTCCATGCTGCAAATAACACACACATTAACACACAAATTTATCAAGGTTGCAAATCTCTTACTTCTCTTCCAGGCTGCATGTAAAACACTCATCAACACACACATTAATCAGTTCAGGTTACAAATGTCTTACTTCCTTCCCAAATTGCAGATTAAATTAGCTCTAGTATTTGTCAATTCAGCTAACAATCATCTAATTTCTCTCTTGGTCAGTTCAAGGCAAAATATCTTATTTCTCAAGCCTTTTTTGGTACATCATCAACACTACAGTTCTTACCACCACAATAAAATAAAAGTAAAAGGAGATGGAGTACTCATTTATGCAACAAAGTAATCTCCTCTCTTCCCAAGCTGAAGAGTATCACTGCCACTTATTTATCAAACATTTTTACCTTCATCATCAACACTACAGTTCTTACTATCACAATAAAATAAAAGCAAAAGGAGATGCAGCTCTCGTTCACACAACAAAGTAATTTCATCTATTTACAAACTGAAGTCTCTGTTACTACCACTATTATTACCTTCAGTTTGACACCAGTGGGACAGGCACACTTGCGACCCAAAGCACTGGGGCTGAGCAGACACAGATGAGAGCAGCCACCATTCTTAATGTCACATACAGAGGAATTTGTTGTATTGGATCGTTCAAACACTTTCACCTCCATCATATCCTTGAGACCTTGGCTGAAAAGATAATAATAAGAGTCTTTATTTCATACAATTTTGAGTGTTGAGTGATAAAGGAAAGTAATAATGGGAACACTTTTTATCTTTTACAAAATCCCATGAGTTTTGAGTGACGAGAGAAGACACAATAGCAAGACTTGAATGTACAAGTGTTAAGGAAAGATTGGTAGAGAGAAGAAAAGATTAATATGAGATGTGAGAAGATTGTAACTTGTTAATAGTCTATCTCTATGACTGAGGTATTTCTCACCCTCCAATGTTGTCTAAATGTCTATACTACATAAGCGTTGAAAATTTACTCTTTATTAATTTTTATGCTGTAGGTGCTTGTAACATCTGTACACTGCTTTCAGAGTTGTAACTTATTGTATATCACAGTGAAAGGATTAAAAAGTCACAGTTCTCACCAATTAAGAAATACATAATAGGTTACTTACACAATGGTCTGCCTGTTAGCTCCAGTCTCCTTGTCAGCCATGTACATACTCTTGGTGTCCCAGTCTGTCCAGAAGACCAGGTTCCTCCATAGGGCAAGGCCAAAGGGATGGTCCAGTTCCCCCGCTGAAGACACAAGAACAGGGACACAACATGAATGAGATGAGATGTTTATGCAAGGAGACAATCAAGATGCAGCAACATAAACTAACAGTACTAGTGTGTTTGCTGTCAACAACATCTGAATCTCATTACCTACTTCCTGCTGGTAGTTTCCTTCCCACTTCCTTGGTTTTTCTATTATTCAGCCTGTAGTTTTTATTTTTCAATGTATTCTTAACTATCCTATCAATTTTGTTTTGATCACTCTACTAAATTAATTCCTCTTCCCTCTCTATCTCCATTCTCCTTATCCCTACGACTTCCCTCCCTCACTTCCTATTCTTTTCCTCTCTCTACTCACTACCTCACCTCCATTCACCACAACTTTCCTTACCCTTCTGCTCTTTCTCTCTACCCCCTTAACTTTCTGCTCCCTCTCTTCCTCTCCTATGCCTTTACTCTTCCATCTCCCATCCTCACACCACTTACAGATCAGTGCCCTCCTCTGAGTCCCATCCAGCTTGGCCATCTCAATAGACTTGGTAGAAGCGTCCAGCCAGTACAGAAGTCTCCGGCTGTGGTCGATGGCTAGTCCGTTGGGCCACTTCAAATTTGTACTGACCAGCACCCTCGGGTTCTCGCCATCCATCCCCGCCTGCTCGATCTTGGCTTGCTTCCCCCAGTCAGTCCAGAACATGTAGCCATCTGGTGAATTGTTGCCATTGTTATCAGTGACAATAGAGGAAAATAATTATTAGTCTTTATCATTGTTGTCATCATTACGCTTGTTTGTCATGGTAGAAGACAATTATTACATTATTATTGCAACATCACTATTAAAATTCTCTCTCTCTCTCTCTCTCTCTCTCTCTCTCTCTTACCCTGAGGATCCACCACAATATCTCGAGGCTTGTCCAGGCCGCGCCACACCAGGAGGCAGCGCATGGAACCGTCCAGATTAGCCACCTCCACACGATTGGTGCCAGCATCTGTCCAGTACAGCTTGTGGCCCACCCAGTCTACTGCCACACCCGCTGGCATCTCTACGGTGACAAGAAGGAATCAGCGGGTCAGAGGAATTCTCGTGTGTGAGTTGGACGGTCAAAAACTATGACTATGTAAGCATTGAGGAATAACAAATAAATCCTGGGAAGTAGACTGATAAGAATGGACTCAATAAACAATAAGGAATACGAAAGGAAGTTTAAAGACAATATAATGAATGATAAACAGTAAGGATTGAGAAACAAATAAAAGAAAAAGAAGACAACCAAGCTAGACACATGAAGGAAGCCTCACCTAAGCCACTCCCAACAACAGTGATGTGACGTGAGCCATTGAGATGTGCACGGCTGATGGTCTTAGCCTTGATGTCTGTCCAGAAGATGAGGTCCTCCTTTGTGTAGGGATCAAGAGCCACAGGAGCCTGGACATTATTCACGGGCAGCACTGTATCTATCCTCACTTGTGCTGTGTCGGAGGTGTTGGCAGTGGATGAAGCGGAGGCAATGGTGAAGGCAGTGTTGTTTTCAAGGATGTCCTCAAGTGAGATCATCCTCAGGCTCTTCCGCTGGGCAAAGATGAGGGTGTGGTCTGGTCTCTCACTGCATGTCCTGTGGGAGAGAAGGTTGGAAGTAGTAATGATGTAAGGCAGTAATGTATGTCCTTTCCTGTGTAATATTAAAGTCTGTCATTCCTTACTGTCATATAAAAATAAAGGAAGCTGCAAGAAGGTATCCAATCTATACATGGCAATACCTGTATGAAATGTACCTACCTATTTCAACCTATCATTTGCATTTAGAAATTTGTCTGACCTTATAACATTTTCTACTTCCTTATCCACCAGACTAAACTAAATTTTCATGTCTCCTATCTGTATTATTATTATGATGTCCTGCCTTAAAACATTACAGAAACACATGTAAGTATTCATCTTTGCTGGAGATTGAACCTGTCAGAGTACTGAAGGAAATACAAGTCCATCATGTTTCCAGCCAAGCCAAGACAACCATCAAGACATAATGGTCTATGCTCAACCTTCACTGCCCTGCCACTACACTACTGAATGCATGACTTGTGTGTGAGAGCTTCTCTGCCTCCCCACCTGCGATCTGGTCCAAGGATGAGGCCATGGGGACAGTAACAGGCATAAGAGTCCTTGCTGGAGAGGCAGAGATGGGAGCAGGCCCCATTCCTGAGGCTACACCCACGCCTCTCAGAATTCAAGATGCGGGGCTGGCGAGTTGGGTGTAAGCTGACAGAATGAGGGAAAAAGCTAAATTAGAGAGGTCCATAGATAGATAACAAAGCACTGTCATAATATTGCTGAATATAAAGTTAAAAGGAAAGATTTCACTGATAGGCAGAATAGCAGATGTGCGCTTAGTTGTATGTATGTGATGAGAAAGGAAATGTACACAATCGTACCTTCGATATCTAGAACAGTAACAAGAATATAACCTTCACACCTGAATGTACTAGTAACATTTTTAACAACTCTAAGAAAAGGCAACCAGGTAAGGTAGTTATATGAGAAACACACATACATCAACACACTCACAAACAGGGAGCCAGCCAACAAACCTGCGAATATCCATAGGCAATGAGAGTCTGCCTTGGAGGGTGGTTTGACTCTGACCATTCCTCTTGTCGGCCTTTTCAATGGAACGAGTGAGCCAGTCAGTCCAGTAGAGTGTATCCTCAAACACAGTGATGGCGAAGGGGTGACGTAGCCCTTCCAGGATCTGTGAGGGGATAGAGACAAATTGGAGATATAAGTGACAACTGTGATTTGAGAACTAAGTATCACAGAGGGAAGAGACACCAGAATCTTACAGAATATAGAAGAATAAAACTGGAGGAGCTACAAAACACTAAAAGAGATGCCATAACATTAGGCTATGGAGAATGATGCCAGAGAAATTAAAAGACATTGCAACACCAGCAGATCAACAGCATACACTCACTGTCCTCCTGTTGGTACCGTCAATGTGAGCTGCCTCTATGACATGTTCCTTGGCGTCCACCCAGTACAGTGTCTCAGTGGGGTAGTCAAGTGTGATGCCGTTGGGCCAATGCAGACCCTCCTCAATCACTACCTGCCGCCCTGAGCCATCCAGGTAGGCACGCTCAATTCGAGGGTTGGAGCCTGGGGAGGAGAGAAAATTAACTTGTGCTGTGAAGACCCAAGACTTTTTCTAACTGACTTGGGCAATGAAAAATTATTTAAAGTCAATTTGTGATGTGATGACTCAACACTTTTCTGACTGGGTTGGGAAGAACAGAACATTTTAAAATTGACTTGTGATATGATAATTCAAGACTTTCTGACTGGGTTGTGGTGAAAAATGTTAACCTAACTGTGAAAGCTGTGAAAACAAAGGACATTTTCTTTAAAACAACAGCATTTTCTTACCCTTATACTGTTTTTCATAAGGCATTGTTCACCACAAAACACACTAGACATAGGAGTGAATTTCCTTTTATAGCTTTAGAGTAGATTTTCACATGTTATCACTCATATAGGATACTTCCATTAAGATTTGACTGAATTCCCCAACTATCATACTTTCTGAACTACAACACTTACTCCAAACACACGACACTGGGGCAGTTTCTTTACAAAGTATGTGAATTTTCTTTTATATCTAATCAGAACAACCTTTCATATGCACTGCTCACCCCAGTCTGTCCAAATGAGAAGGTTCTTGTGTGGGTGCACCAGCAGACCACGTGGCTTCTCCAGGTTGCTCCAGATAAGTGGCCGCCTGCATGACCTACACAAAGGACAGGGTGACAGTGAGTATCGAATTCCTCTCAAGGGATAAGAATATGGAGTGATACATAGGGTGAAGGCAAGACTGGAAGTGTACAAATGCACAGACAAGTTTAACGAAGTCTTGCATTTAACTTGTACAGATGCAGACACAAGGCAAGACGACATGAGTTGAAATCTTGTATACAATCAGGTATTTACAAATAGACAAACACATAAAGAAAATAAGAAAATACAAAAACAAGAACCATCAATCCTTAAAACCCAAACTGCTGACATCTTTCACTTCATAAATAGAAAGACCAACACACACATGAAAAAAAAAAAATAATATAACAAACAAAAACCAGGACTATCACTGCACTGACCCGTCTAGATTAGCGACCTCGATCCGCATAGTGATCCCGTCCAGCCAGTACACATGATCGTTCACCCAGTCCACGCCAACTCCACTGGGCATCCGGAGACCCCCCCGCACAATGGCTGAGGAATACAAGAACATAAGGAAAAGAAACTGCATGAAGCCATCAGAAACTTACAAGCTTCTACATGGTTAAGAAAACGTTGACTACACACAATTCTTCCAGCTTGCACCAATTTGTGGACACACTGATACAAGAAGACAGTTTTTAGCCCCTTCAATACAGGGACACATTTTTACTTTGAGATTTGTGTACAATTACACCATTCTATTGATATTAGGAAAAGTCTATGGAGATCAGAATATTAATGACCACAGTTCACTATTTTAATCCCTCACATAAGTTTCTGAAGCTGTATAAAATCACCAAATAGTAAGAAGAATGAATATGGAAAAACATCATGGCATTCAAGCTTAAGAAAACTCAATTCAGGACTCATAAGAGAGGAAACTTCTTTAATGTAAGGATTATTATTAAGTTTACCTGGAAATGTTGCATAGTGCCTGCATCAACTTGTCTAAAAATTGTTATGACTAAGAGAGAGATACACAGAGAAGAGTCCTCCTTATAAGTCATGCTCTCTGATCTCTTTACAACCAATAAAGTAAATCCTGCAGTGGTAGTGACAAATAAGTGTTGAGAGATTACCAAATGTATCAGCTTAAGACAATTTTCCATCTTCACATAATCTTTCACTACTAGCATTTTGTAATGAACAGGACATATTGACAAACATCTTACCATATAATTTTTCCAGCTTCACGCTATCTAATGTTTTGTAAATATAGGAATGTCTAAAATCAATGTAAGTTTAGCTGATGGTTCTTTTACACTTGTTTAGCTGTTATTGAAATGCTCTCTCTCTTGTTTATCTGTTAAATTGATACTCCCTCACCTATATCTATTAAATTGATACTGAGTTTTCTATATATTAAACTGATGCTTCTTTACCTGCTCACCTTTTCTCTTATCTGTTTATCTTTTTAACTTTTTAATTGGTGCTCCTTTATTTATTTACCTGATTATCTTACAAGTTTATTTAATTATTGGTCCCTCACCTAAAATGATGTTTCCCTACCTGGTTAAGTTTTCTACCTGTTCACCTATTTAACATGATCACTTCCTCACCCATTTCTCCAGTGCCATTCATGAAAACTCTCATGATGACATCCAGGGTGACATCAGACCAGTATATGATGCGATGCTCATAGTGGAAGTCAATGGAGATGGCATTCTGAAGACCCTCAACAATGCTTGAGTAGTTTCGACGGTCCAGGCTTATCTGAGAGGAAGACAAGATGGGTGTGAGTGCCTGGCCTTGCTGCCATGTATGTGACAGTGCAACATTGTCGTATTAACAAGTGCAGGAAGGTGGAACATGCTGGATATTTGACTTCCTGCATCACTTCCATATCTAACTCATTTCAAGTTTGAATATGTTGCCTACAATTGGAATATTTTTCAAACAGCTCTTCTAAAATTCTCCTGCAAACATCTACAACTTTTTAGCAATTTGCATTTTGTATTGGTCTCTTATATTTCTGTAGTCTAAATAGATTAAATAAACCTGCTCTTCTTCTTTAAACATTGTCTTCTATTTGTAGTTATTATTGCTTTTCCTTTTTTTTTTCGTTTTTCTGTCTTTTCTGTAACGCAATTTCACCATTTTAACTCTCAACTTCCATGGACTTTAGAACTATTCCATAACTAAATAACCTACAAAAATAAATAAACGGGGGACAGTAATAACCACTCACCAGCCTGATCTCAACTCGGCTGGAGAAGATGAGGTAGGCTGGCGGAGGTGAGGCGGCTTTGCAGGTGAGGTGGTCGGGCCGCAACTCATAGTAGTCAGGGATGCAGGAACAGTTGAATCCCCCAACCACGTTTTCGCAGGTCTGGGAGCACGGCCGGAATAAAGAGCACTCATCGACGTCCACGCACCTGAAAGGCAGAGGAAAACATAAATAAGACAGCCATGACAAGGATGTGAATGTGAGAGGCTGAGTGCAAGCTTCACCATATCTGAAAGGCACTCGGAACAATGATAGATGAAGACGAAACATGGCAAGAATATAAGGCTGAGATTAATTTCTGATCCGCCACTATACTCAAATGGCTTTAGTAGAAGTTGCACGTTTTAAGGATATGATTACGCTTCTAATGCGCATCAAAGTTTCTATATTAGTACTGACGGGTGAAACACTCTTGAGAACCCGACAAATAATCTTTTTTTTTTTATAAACCACGTGGACTTTTCACGGGAATTTATGGGCTAAGGGATACTTTTTAGGGTATCTCCTATCTCAAAGCCCACCCGCTAGGAAACCGTTGCCCCAAGTGAGGAAGCTCAACCTACACTCTGTGGCACTTAAAAAAACAGTAGTGGTAAGAGCCAAATGTTTCTGATTAACTAAATACTTAAACATTTCATCAACACACCTAAAGAACAGAGGAATAATAATATAACACAACGATGGAAGAGTGCGTGGCTGTGAGTTGCGTAATACATTCACTCAGTGACTGACATAATGCGACATAATTGCATGAAATTGTCGGGTGTAGTCGATCATAGTGGTTAGGCTCTTCATGAGTCAGCAAATTAACGTGAATTTCCTTTTGTATGAGAGTCCGTATTACCTATACTAACATAATGCCTGTCATATCCGATCTGTGAACAGGAGATGCGGTGCTGGAAACAAACATTTATCCACACACACCCCTCCTCCTTGGTACCTGTTTCGTTTTGCGTCGCTTCTCAAGTTATTCACTCCTTGCTTCTGGTATTTCATGCACATGCTCACTGGCAATCATTCTCACTGTTACTAGTCGTGAGTTTGAACCGGAATGGAATGTCTAGAGTTAAGTATGTACATCCCAGGCGGTCATCAATCCAAGAACTAATCAGACGCCGTTGCTTAACCTCAATAATCGGACGAGAGGCTGTGCAAGTTTGAAGTGTATCACAAAAGCAAGATAAACACAATACACATCTGTCAGTATGGGAGGATGAGGGCGAGGGAATGAGAAAGGGAGGCGGAGGAGGAAGAGAGACAAGAACGCGTGAATGAACAGAGAGAGAGAGAGAGAGAGAGAGAGAGAGAGAGAGAGAGAGAGAGAGAGAGAGAGAGAGAGAGAGAGAGAGAGAGAGAGAGAGAGAGAGAGAATAATTCAGTCCATCTATTTATCCAGCCAGCCAGCCATTCCTAAAGACACCACGTGCTTCAACCACCCCCCCTCTCCTTTACTCCTTCAGGGACACAGGATGGCATGCATAATCATTTATAACCTTCACATGCACGGGATGGAGAGGAATGGGTGGATGAAGAGGGAGAAATACAAAGGAATGAAAGGAGGAGGGAGGTATAGTAGAAAGGAATAAAGGGAAGTGAATGAAGGAAACAAAGGGATGAAAAAGGTATGTTAAATTAATCCTTTTGAATTGGAGGTGCGGTGCAAAATAGGTTCAGAATACAGTCCTGACAACAAGGCGCCACGTGTTGCTGAGGACAAGTGTACTGAGTTATGATGGCCACCTTGACTTCTGAGCGTGACAACCTGCGTGACAAGGAAGCGGTGGTGTAGCCCATATTATGAAACCTCTGCGCCACACCTCCACTACTTTCAAAAGGCTCTACTTGAAGCTGCACGGTTTTTTAAGAATGTTTACTATTACTCTAGTGGCAGATAAACATTATTTTCACAGCATAAACAGGAGACACTCGTGAGGAGCCGGTTAATAATATCTGTGGCCTTTGAAAACAGTCACATCGAAAGAATATAGCGTTTCATGGGTTTTAAGGATTTTTTATATATTCTTTACGGTTCTAGTGACACAATGACAAGATTTCTAATTTATCAACAGGAAAAAAATAGTGAGAAACCAGTTAATCATCTCTGCGATCTTTGAAAACAGTCGTGGCGAGAGAACAAAGGGTTCCTGAATACGGAGCCCTACTGAACACAAAACTTATTCCGCTTGACAAAACATTTTCTTTCCAGTCTCAGCAACAATACACAACTCGGCAACGACCTCATACCAAACTGTTGCTCCTTCACACTATACAATACATAACTCGGCAAACTGTTCCTCCTTCACACTATACAATACACAACTCAGCAAACTGTTTTTTCCTTCACACTATACAATACTCGGCAAACTGTTCCTCCTTCACACAATACAATACATAACTTGGCAACAACCTCATAATACCGAACTGTTCCTCCTTCACACTATACAATACACAACTCGGCAAACTTTTCTCCTTCACACTATACAATACAACTAGGCAACAAGCTCATAAATCCAGACTTTTCCTCCTTTACACTACACATCGCACGCAGTAAGAACATCTAGTAACACCGTATGTACTTGACAATCTTACTCCTGACACAATACTTCCTTTTCAGTTTCAACGTTATACAACACCCTAAACTACCTCTGGCTAAGATGCCGATCACTCACTTAAACCATTACGTGTGCATGAAACAAACAAGAAAGTATCGATGTGAGTAAAATAAATAGGAAAAAAATCTAGGACTGAGAACTCTAAGGGCCATTGTAAAAAAAAATCCAAATTTTGAGAAAAGTACGTGTGAATTATTGCATCCTTTATCAACTATCAGGTACAGTGGAACCATGCGTGCTTTGGGGTTCGAGGGGTCTCCAAGCGCACGGGTTCGAATCCTGTCCACGGTCCGAGTGTAGGTTGGGCTTCCTCACTCGGGGCAACGGTTTCCTAACGGGTGGACTTTGAGATAGGAGGTACCCCAAAAAAGTATCTCCTTTAGCCCATAAATTCCCGTAAAAAGCCTACAAGGTATAAAAAAAAAAAAAAAAAAAACGAGCTCCAGTGTAGTTCCCCGGATGCATGGACGACATTGGCCATTATAGCACTGATAGTCTGATGATTTTCTAGTTTAGTGGTGTGCTTATCAACAATCGGCCATTTTTTGACATTGGCCCTTCTAGCTCTCATCCCTAGAAATAATCATGTACAGCGTCTGAGATACCAAATCACTCCTCTGTCACACCACACACGCAATAAAACATCGAACAAACTACCAAAGCAAATGTTGAGGAAAAAAAGTAGAAAAATGTACCAAGTAATCTGTTCGGCCTTCATAAACCACCTGTATCTCCTCATCATGAAACGTTAAGCCGTCTGTATCAGGAAACACTTTGTCACCAATACCTATCTGTCCTATGCTATCATGTCGTTCCTGTTGAGAGCCGCACCTCACGCCATTCACGTTTTAAAACCCCGCCGCACGTCCTCTCTTTTATAGTCTAGTTCCTGGCGGCTCTTTAGCTACCAGTGTCTCCTCCACTACAACTGTCCCGGCGCCTTTGTGAAGTAAGTTAAATATTTCATAGATACTGGAACACACTAGCATTTTTTGGGGTGATAACAGACACATGTGCTCAGATCGATATTCACGCTTTGTTTTCTCACAGATTTACAAATAGGTGGAAATATGTGTGTTTTATATAAAGGCTGCCACCTGTAGGACTGATGGCTTCTTGCACATTCTATCATGTTCTTACGTTTTCTAAGTGTCTATTCTAAAAAGATGAAAGACTCTTGCAATTCTATGACTGTTGTAAAGCATTCACTTTTTCACACGTTCTTAAAAGATCACAGAAATCATGACTCAGGTTCTTAATGATGTTTGTTCTCACTAAAGCAAAATCCTTGTTCTAATTTCACTATAGCAAAACCAAAATATACTGACTCATAAGGTGAAGCCGATAATCCACACGACATTGCCATATATTACTCATTACTTCAGAGAAAACAGAGCAACAGTTCTTCATTTAACAAGGAACTGTTACTTTGTTTTCTCTGGAGTAATGACTGATATATGGTAGCGTCGTAGGGATTATCGGCCTCACCTCATGGGTCAATACATTTTGGTTTTGCTATAGTCAAAATTCTCATCATTCAAAGCATATCATTTAGCATTTTCTGAAGTTTCAATATTCTTAAAGGCCACAAAAATCATCAGTCAGGGTTGCAATTATGTTCACACTGACGATAGAAAAAAAAAAAAAAGAAAAAGAAAAAAAACTCATTAAAATTCACTAGAACCACGCCCTTAGGAATACCAGCATTTCTTGGCCACCCTGACAGACACACTCCAAAACAGCAAAATATGAGAAGAGAAAACACTAACACTTCGTCCCTTGTTTGCACAGAATGGCAACGAAGGATGTGAGTTTCCTGAGGGCGATGTTACTGGTGTCGATGCTGGTGGTGGTGGTGGTGGTGATGGTGACGCCGGGAAATGCATCACCAGCACCAAAACGAGACAGGGGAGGACAGAGAGATGTTGAGTCGCCCGGTTGTGATCGTGGTGGTCGTGGTGGTGGTCGTTGTGGTGAAGGTGGAGGTGAAGAGAATGAAGGTGATGAAGAGAATGAAGGTGATGCGGAGTTTGTAGAAGGTGATGAAGATGAGTATGGTGACTATGACTACGAACATGATCCTGAGTATGAAGATGAGTATGAAGATGAAGACTACTACGATGATGATTATGATGAAGATGAATATTACGAAGATGAATATGATGAAGATGAGGAATATTGAGGAAAATTGTTACGAAGATGATGAAAATGAAGATAAATTGGTGAGATATAGAGTAGTAGTAGTAGTAGTAGTAGTAGTAGTAGTAGTAGTAGTAGTAGTAGTAGTAGTAGTAGTAGTAGTAGTAGTCTGTCTACTCTAAAGTGGCTCCTCTGGGTCTCAGTCTGAATGGTGTCCCAGGGAAGGCGTGGTTGTCAGATCTTGAGGAAAACCGTGAGTTGTCCTTGTGATAAGTACGTTGATCAACAGAAAAACAAGTATTATTCACATCAAATCAATGACGTTATCAATAAGCTACAGTTTTAAATCCAGGAGCCAATTTTGAGTAGACAAACAATAGTAGCAGTAGTGGAAGAAGAAGAAGAAGAAGAAGAAGAAGAAGAAGAAGAAGAAGAAGAAGAAGAAGAAGAAGAAGAAGAAGAAGAGGAAAAAGAAGAAACAAGAAAAGAAAAGAAAAGAAAAAGAAGAAGAAAAAGAAGAAGCAGTAGTAGTAGTAGCAGTAGCAGTAGCAGTAGCAGTAGCAGTAGCAGTAGTAGTAGTAGTAGCAGCCGTACCAGTAGTAGTAGTAGTAGTAGTAGTAGTAGTAGTAGTAGTAGTAGTAGTAGTAGTAGTAGTAGTAGTAGTAGTAGTAGTAGTAGTAGTAGTACCGCCTTTTATTGCAAACATATTTTAACCATCATTCCAGGTACGGTAATTTGCAGAGGTGACGTGAGTGGACAGCAGAACACCAGAACACCAGAACACCAGAACAGCAGAACAACATAACAACACAGCAGAGCAGATCATCAACAGAACAAAACTTAAGAACAAAAAGGAACATCAGAACAATAGAACAGCAAAAGGGGACATTGTAACATAACAGCAAGTCATCATATTCCTCTCTTCCCTGTTGGTTCCCTGTACTGTTACATCACCAAGCTTCCTGCACTCACACAGCAAATAAAGCAACAATTACACCCAGAGTTTACTGACCAATCACATCCAACCTTGTCCCTTACGTGTGTGTGTGTGTGTGTGTGTGTGTGTGTGTGTGTGTGTGTGTGTGTGTGTGTGTGTGTGTGTGTGTGTGTGTTCCCTTTAGTTACCGAAGTTATGAAACGCAAGTCACCATGACACACACACACACACACACACACACACACACACACACACACACACACACACACACACACAATTGATCCTCATAAAAAAATCCAAAAAATACCTCTCTCTCTCTCTCTCTCTCTCTCTCTCTCTCTCTCTCTCTCTCTCTCTCTCTCTCTCTCTCTGCCATTTCGTAACCAAAATAACAACAGAGGTAATGGCCTGGTATGCAGACAGGAAGGAAGGAGAGGGAGGAAGAGGGAGGGAGAGGGAGAGAAGGACAGACGGAAAAGATGAGATGGAGAGAAGCAAGAGAGGGAGAGGGAGGGACAGGCGGAAGGACAAATGGATGGCAATGAAAAAAAAATATATGATGAAGGAAGGAAGAAGGGGAAGAATGAAGTTCAGACAGGGTAACTCGAACATAAATGAAGACAGTGAAGCAGAAACACGATAATAAAAAGAGGAGATGAAATGAAAGTAAAAAGGAATAAGTAATTAACATAGCCAGAAAATCACAAAACCGGAGAGGAAGAAGAAGAAAAAGCAAAACGATGAAGAGGAAGAAGGAAGATGAGTAATATTCAAAACAAAGGAATAAGACGAAATGGATGCAAAGGAATAAATAATTAGCATAGCATTAAAAATCACAAAACCGGAGAGGAAGAAGAAGAAAAAGCAAAACGATGAAGAGGAAGAAGGAAGACGAGTAATATTCAAAACAAAGGAAGCATGGAGAGGATAATGACGATGGAGAGAGGAAGGCATTCAAGGTCAGGTTACGAAGAGACAAGAGAGAGAGAGAGAGAGAGAAAGGGGGAGGAAGGGACAAGGGACACTAGTATAAAAGGAAGGGTAAGTTACCTGTGCAATCTACATAAACTTCAGACAGGTGCATGTGAAGTTCTCCTCCATCTTCTACTCCTTCACAATTACGGTAAGTTGGTGTGAAGTCTTGAAGTTTGTGGGATCAGGATTCGTGTGTGAGTGATATTTGTGAGTTAACCCTTTGACTGACACTTGGTACACCTTTCCCTCGTTACCAATCACTCTAAGCCCTCTTTACTTGTTCTACACCCGAATCCAATCACTGAACTGGGAAGATATTGTAAAATGTATTCGCTCTCATTGTTCACTTTCTTGTAAATGCTTGTAAAGACTTCATGCATTGTTTCTCGTGCTTCTAATTGATTGGTGTCGCAGTGAAACAATTAAAAAACGATCCAATCTCTCTTTAAAGCTTCCTATAGATTCGGGACTAACTCACGAATGACTTTCGCAGCGATTATAAAACTATCCAATCTCTCTTTAATCCCTTCAGTACCATGCCGCGTTTCCATGTCCATTCTTTTTACTATTTTGACAATTTTATACAGCTTCACAAACTTACGTGTGGAATTAAAATAGTGAAGACTCTAGCCATTAATCTTCTGACTTCCATAGACCCTTTCTGACGCAAATAAAAAAAATGTCTAATCACACCCAAAAGTCATGGTAAAAAAATACGTCCCAGTACGGAAGGGGTTAAAGCTTCCTATAGATTGGGACTAGCTGAAGACTACCTCAAGGCTTTCGTTTCTTCTACCTAGATGAGACTGTTCTTATTGTGGTGCCTCCTGCTGGCGCTGACGGTGGCGGGTGTGGTGGGTAAGCCGAGCAGTCACGGCCACAAACACAAGGAACACAGCGGGGAGAGACACAAGGGCGGCAGTATGAGTATGGAGCACTCAATGGAGGATATGAAGCACAAGATGGGCCCTCACTCTCTTCCTATGGTGTTCCAGAGGGTACACGGTAAGTAGGCAAGCAGGCAAGCAGACAAGGTAGTAGTAGTAGTAGTAGTAGTAGTAGTAGTAGTAGTAGTAGTAGTAGTAGTAGTAGTAGTAGTAGTAGTAGCAGTAGCAGTAGCAGTAGCAGTAGCAGTAGCAGTAGCAGTAGCAGTAGTAGCAGTTCATGTAAAAATATTAAAATTGCTTACATATTAGAAATGCACTTGTCTAACAGAGAGAGAGAGAGAGAGAGAGAGAGAGAGAGAGAGAGAGAGAGAGAGAGAGAGAGAGAGAGAGAGAGAGAGAGAGAGAGAGAGAGAGAGAGAGAGCCTAATAAACATTAGGATGGGTATAACATCCCTACAAAGTCCTCACATAGCACCTTTTTAGTCTACCTGCAAACTAATACCTGTACGCTGATCTACCTGTCTTATTACCGGTTCCAGCAATGCACCTGTGCCAAATGAAGCCAGAGGAGGAGAACTGTACAGCCCGCGTTCGCCACTGCATGCGTTGGCTGAACATAGGAATGGGTAGTGGACAAGATTTCCTTCCTTCTGGTATGTATTGGTGATTTGCAAAGGTGATATCTATGCTCATTCAATCCTGTCATACCCATAATTCTCGTCTATATTCTTTCTCGTACTGTTCTTTCTCCTGTAGAAGGTTCGAGTGAAGATCAGTTAGGTTATGTGGAAGTATGCAGTTTGTAATGATGGGTGTGGTGACATCTACGCCTTGTCAGTCCTATCTTCCTTCTCTATCCTTTGCAGAGGAAGTGTGTGTGGTTTGGAGTGATCTGTCACAATAACTATCTTCCTTCTCTTCTCCCTCCCGCAGATGTGTGTGAGCCCGACCAAGAGGACTGCTTTATGATGCACATGAAATGTCTTCACCTCCTCGTGCCGGCAGAGGGCACCCCGCGACTGTCCCCAGGTATGTCCGCTTCTGCTGCTCCTTCAGGATACAACAGTGGTTCATGGGAAAACTCCCTGGCTTTCCTATTCATGATAGACTGTTATCATTTTTTATTATACCTATTTATTTTATAGTTTCGGTACGTAACTCAAGAAATAGTTAAAACTCGTCCATAAACTAGTTAGGAAACACATCTATGAGAGTTTGCCCATAAATAGAACCATTTTCTCTCATCCATGTGCACCGGGTGGTCAAGGACACTTCATTCTTCATGCATAAACTCCAAACTGTCTTCCTTCTAACTGAGAGGAATTTCTGAGCTCCGATCTCCAACTCCAGTGTCTTCTTCTGATTTATAAGTATCTTTTTTTTTCTAATGTCAAACCACCTTAAATACTTCCTCTAAGACACTTCCTCCTACCTCCATATCTTTTCCTCACAACTCGAAATTTCTTCCTTTTTAAATCCAAACTCCCTCTTAACGTTTTTTTTTTTTTTTTTTTTTTTTGTCACTTTCATCCCTAATCTCACTAATTTCGGCATTCCCTCCCTCGTTCCGCAGCAACTGTAATATGTGCGGTACAGGACCAGCCAAACTGCCTTCACCGTATGGAGGACTGTGTGAATATGGTATACCCTAGTCTGGCTGCCCCATTCGTGCCTCCTGAAGGTAAACACTCTTGGAGTAACTTTTCTCAGTTTGGTGTAGTCATTAGGAAGCTTTGAAAGAAGATTAGACAACTAGGGGGTGGAAATAGGGAGATAAGTTTGATGAAGATGCTGCCTCGTGTAGACCTGATGGCTCACTGTAACTTTCTTTATTTTCTCATGTTATGTCCTTTCCAATCCATCTCGCCTACCTCCCGATCCTCTCCAACACAGGCGAGATGATGTGCCATGCAGAGGACGAGGCGTGCATTCAAATGATCAATGAATGCAGACACATGATGCTGCCCTTCACGGAGATGCTGGCAAACATGGAAGCTGCTATGGAGCCAATGCCTGAAGAAGAACCAATGCCTGAAGGAGAACCCATGCCCGAAGGAGAACCCATGCCTGAAGGAGAACCCATGCCTGAAGAAGAACCCATGCCTATGCCACCAGCTTGTATGGAGTTCATGAGAGAATGCATGATGTTGATGAAACCAGGTCCAGATGGTCCTCTCTCAGGTTAGAAATGGTTCGTCTCTCTCTCTCTCTCTCTCTCTCTCTCTCTCTCTCTCTCTCTCTCTCTCTCTCTCTCTCTCTCTCTCTCTCTCTCTCTGACTAGAACATTTAGGGAAAACATACCTCAATTTTCACTTTTTCTTTCTTACTTTCCTTTCTTTCACTTCCATTACATTCATTTCTTATTCCTTACTTTGGTATTTTCATTTAGGTTTTTCCACTTCTTCATACTTTTGCTGTTTCTTTGTCCATATTTGTGTTGTTTTTCGTTGGGGGTCAATTGTTTATATTCAAAATTGACACAGTTCTTTTTTCACTGACGGGGCTGTGTTGCAGAGGCCGAGGCGTGCAGGGACATGGAGGGCGAGACTTGTTCCTCTAAGTACGAATCATGCAACGCTCTCATGAACCGACCAGAAGTAGCGCCACCAATGGAGGATATGCCAACAAGTAAGTCACCCTCATATCTTATCTTCGTCCTCCATTCCGATTTTCCATTACTCGTCTATTATACTTTTCATTATATATTTTCTGTCCTCTTTTTTTTTTTTATTTTTTCGCCTCACCTCTTCTGTAAGTCCCCTCCATTCCTCTTCTTCATTCCTCGTCTATTTTACATTTCATTATATATTCTCTTTCCTCTTCTGTTTTTTTTCCTTTTCTCTTCGTCTTCTCCATTCCTCTTCTTCATTCCTCTTCCATTTTGCATTTCTTTATATATTTTCTTCCCTCTTCTATACTTTTCTTTTTTCTTCCCTCACTTCCTTTTCTTCGTCCTCTTCATTCGTCTTCCTCCCTTTTTCATGTTTTTTTATTACCTTTTCTTGTTAATATTATCTTTTATTATACTTTTCAATATAATTTTTCTTTCCTCTTCAATGATTTTCCTTTTTCTCTTCTCACCTCTTCTCTTCCTCCTCTTCATTCCTCTTTATCCCTCTTCCATCCTTTTCTTTTCTTGTTAATCTTGTCTTTTTATTACACTTTTCATTATGTGTTTTCTTTTCCTCTTCAATGGTTTTCCTTTTCTCTCCTCATCTCTTCTCTTACTCCTCTACATTCCTCTTCTTCATACCTCTTTCATTTTTTCCCCCTTTCTTGTTAATCTTGTCTTTTTATCATAGTTTTCAATATATATTTCCTTTCCTCTTCGACGTTTTTCCTTTTTCCATTTTTCTCCATTCCTCTTCTTCTTTTCTGTTTTTTTCTTGTTTACTTATCTTCACTTTTATTACTCTTTTCAATGTATATTTTCTTTCTTCTATGCTGTTCCTTTTTCTCTCCTCTCCTCTCTTTTTATCCTCTCCATTCCTCTTCATCTTTTTTCTTTTCCATGTCTTTTTTTCTTTTTCTTTTTATTAATCTAGTCCCTTTTTATTAATTTTTCATTATATATCTTCTCTATTGCATGTTTTTTTTTTCTTTTTTTTTATTCTGTTTTCTACTTTTCATTATACATTCCCTTCTCTCTTACATGTTTTTCCTTCTCTCGTTACTTATGAGCACCATTTATTGTACTTTTCTTTATGTATTTTATTCCCTGTTGCACGATTTTCCTTTTTTTCTTTTCCTTTTATTCTCATTATTCGTTTTTCTCTATTTCTTTGTGCTTCCGTTTATCATTGTTATCTTCTTTGTTTATTAGTTCTATTCCGATGTGTATTGTTCTTTCCCCATTCTTTCACTGACTTCCTTTTTATTTGCAACTTCCTTTTCTTTGTTCATTCATTCGTTCGTGACTCCCTCATAACTTCCTTTCCCAATCCTCTCTCTGCCTCTCACTATGTAACCTAGAATTATAATACGTGGTTACCTAACGAAATACTGTGTGTGTGTGTGTGTGTGTGTGTGTGTGTGTGTGTGTGTGTGTGTGTGTGTGTCTCTCTCTCTCTCTCTCTCTCTCTCTCTCTCTCTCTCTCTCTCTCTCTCTCTCTCTCTCTCTCTCTCTCTCTCTCTCATCCCTCTTTTCTTCCTTCCTAAATATTGTTCTCGATTTACTCCATTTCTTATTCCTTTCCCTTTCCTCCTCTCTCCTTCATTCACCCTCTTCCTTCCATCCTACCTAATATTCTCCTTCCATCTCTTACCATCTCAACTCTCCGTACAAATAAACCTGACGTCCTTCTTCATCTACTTCGTCAGTTCCCGCACTCTGCTCCGATATCGGCACGAATCAAATGACAGAGTGTCTACCCAAGGCTATGATGTGTCTGAAGAAGCTACGCCCGATGCCACACATCAAACACAACATGACCCAGTGCCTGACGCATTCCTCCCGTAGGTGCAGGATGGGGACGCCCTGGACTGTCTACCCCATTTTCTTTTTCTTGCGTTTTCTTTTGAACTTTTGAAGGGAATCTTATTTAGTTTTTTCTCGTGTTATTTGAGGATTCTTATTCTTTTTTTTTTTTTTTTTTTTTTTTTAGGTTTGTGGTTAATTTGGGTTAGATTAAGTTAGGTGAGGTTAACCCCTTCAGTACCATGACGCGTTTCCATATTCATTCTACTTAGTATTTGGTGATTTTCTACAGCTTCAGAAATTTATATGGGGGATTAAAATAGTGAAGACTGTAGCCATTAATCTTCTGACCTCCATAGACCCTTGCTAATGTCAATGAAATCGTCTAATCACACCCAAAACTCAAGATAAAAATGTGTCCCAGTACTAAAGAGGTTAAATAAGGTTGTCTAATGTCATATGTCATCTACACTACGCTAAACTAACCTTAACCATTGAACAGCTTCCTTATTTTTCGTATTACTTGAAGATCCATTTACTCTTTATGATTGAGGATAAGTCTAGATCAGCTTTTGTTAAATTAGGTTAAAATCTCTGATCTCACCTAAAATAAGCTAAATTAAACAACCATATTAATTAAATCTTCAGTAATATTTGAAGATTCAGCTATTTTCCTCTTCACCATCTAAGTCTAGAATTAGTTTAGGTTAGGTTACGCATGTTGCTTTGATCTCACCTAAAGTATCTCACACTAATCTTAACTGTCTTGGTGATGAGTGAATACTGAAGTCCATGTGTTTCTCTCCCCTTGCCAGCCTGCCCCATGCCACCAACCACTCCAGAGGCCCACATGAAGATAAAGAAGTGTCTGGAACCTGTGAGTATTAGCATTAGTAGTAGTGGTAGTTGTAGCAGTAGTAATAGTAGTAGTAATAACAATAAAATTACCATCTACAGTAATAACAACGATAACGACAATGATGATGGTG